>NW_021604618.1:19636211-19661626 GCF_004785775.1 Grammomys surdaster
TTCTTCCTTCCTTCCTTCCTTTCTTTCTTTCTTTCTTTCTTTCTTTCTTTCTTTCTTTCTTTCTTTCTTTCTTTCTTTCTTTCTTTCTTTCTTTCTTTCTGTTCAGCTGTTTGTTTTGTGACACAGTGTCTCACCCTGTAGCTCTGGCTGCCCTGGAGCTCACTATATAGACTAACCTGGCCTTGAACTCTGGGAGATACATCTGCCTCCTGGGTGCTGGGATTAAAGGCATGTGGTGGCCTTGCTTTTATTTCTTATGGATGTACCTTTTGCTGCTAATACATTCATGTATGACCAGCAACACAACACCAAATCTTTTTGGTTTTTTTTGTTTTTTGTTTTTTTTTTTGAGACAGGGTTTCTCTGTATAGCTCTGGCTGTCCTGGAACTCACTCTGTAGACCAGGCTGGCCTCGAACTCAGAAATCCGCCTGCCTCTGCCTCCCAAGTGCTGGGATTAAAGGTGTGCGCCACCACTGCCCGGCGACAACACCACATCTCGAGTATGTATCTGAGGTGATTCTGCAGATAGATGAACACAATAACTCACTTATTTGGTTCTATATTCATAATGAAATGATACCCTAGATCTCTTATTAGAGCACTGGTGCATGTATTGGCTCAATGGGTTTATGTAGATAGACTTCTTGTTACTTTCTAGCTGGAGATTATAGTTTCCTGTGGAATTTTTGCTGTAAAAAGTGAGGTGTATGTGTGTGTGTGGGGGGGGAACGACTGGAAAGTTGTCTTATTGGTTAAGAATGTGGCTGCTCTTCCAGAGGACTTCATCTGTTGCCCTCTGCTGGTTTCCAGAACATCGACACATACCTGACATACATTCACCATAAACAAAAATTAAAAATCTAAGGTGGAGTAGTATTCAACACCTAGAGTAGAATCATGGTATTAAAAGATAGTGACTTCAACACGTGGATAAGACCTAACACAAAGATGCTTATTTTCCATTATTTAAAAAAAATCTATTGTTGCAAACATGGCTTTTATGTTGCACCAAGCAGGGATTGTTTCCAGGCCTGGGTCCCATGGGCTCCTCCACGGTCGCCACGGCTACGAGTTCCGGAACTTTGGTGTAATGACGCTGATTTCCGGCGGGATTTTTAGAGTGACGAACAGCTTTGGGCCGAGCGACCATGAGAGGGCCAGAGCTCGGGCCCGAAACTAGCATGGAGGGGGACGTTCTGGACACTCTGGAGGCGCTGGGGTGAGTGTTCTCGTGGGCCACCGATCAGGAAAGCGGACGCCGGCCTTGCGCGTGGCTGCTGTGGCACGGGCGTGCGCTTTTCCCGGGGCAGGCCGTGTGTACCGGGCGGTGCGCAGGCCTCTGTGCTCCGGGCAGCCGGGACCATGGGAGCTGGCGGGAACGAGCGGCTGCGCTGAGCGGCCAGGCTGAGCCAGCCTTGATCCCTATCATTACATTCAGCCCGCAGCCGTCTCTTCCCCGGACTCGGACGCCCTTTGTGTCGAAGTAGATCCCGCGCCCGCCTCACCGCAGTCGTCTCTGGACAGTTGTGTCACACGCCGCTCAAATCCGTGGCTTACTCAGGGCTGGGGAGGACACAGTACCGCTTCTTAGACTGCAGACTCTTAGTTGAGTCCCTGCATTTGACCTTCTTCATTCTTTAAAGCACGTTTGTGTGGTAGGCAGGAAGAAATGACAGTTTTCAGAGTGATACTAGCACTTCAGTGTTAGGAGGAACCCCAGGGGTGGCGGTGATGAGGTGGTCTGGACACGCAGTGTTACCCCTTCCATCCTGGCTTTCTTCACAGCATTTGCTCTTTTTCCCTGTTTCATGAACTTCACCCAGCTCTCGGGAAACGGGTGCCTTGTCAGCTTTCTTCACTGATGGATCCCTGGCAACTTACTAGAGTGGGATCTGTCACAGCTAACAGTGCCTGATTGAAGAAAAAGTTCAAAGGAGTCTGTGTACTAGTGACCAAAGGGCCAAACGGTTGAGGGTTAATAAACAAATCTCTTCCCTAACATTGGCGCCATCTGCACAGTTATTTGCCTCCTTATAGGCGGTTTCTTTTTAGGGTAATTGCTCCTAAAGACTCTGGAAACCATCATGCCCTGTCCCCTTAGTTTTGTTCTCTTAAACTATATATAGCAAGTGTAACTTTTGTTGCACCCTGATAATGCATACTGCTGTTACCCTGCATAACACTTGATGTTGAATAAAATATTTGTTAAATGAAAGACCAGAACTGTTGCACACTTTAGAATCGGTGTTTCCTGAATGGCCAAGGACAAAATTTTGAAGTTTGAAAACCCCCTCTGTGATAACAAAATGTGGGAAATGTTACTGATTATGTATGTTGTAATTGATCACTGTCTTTTCAGCTCTTCATGTAGATTGTGAATATTGTATTTTTTGTTGTCTTTAAACCACATAGTTGATCAGTGAAAGTGCTTTAGATTGTCATGTAAAGTAAGAAATTAATGCAATGTCTTAGAAAGGAAAACTGTAAAAGACCAATGTAGAGTTGTAGTGTGTTGCAGCAACAAAAAAAATATCGATTAGGAATCAGTTTTGTCAGCTGGGTGGTAGTGGCGCATGCCTTTAATCCCAGCACTTGGGAGGCAGAGGCAGGCGGATTTCCGAGTTCGAGGCCAGCCTGGTCTACAGAGTGAGCTCCAGGACAGCCAGGGCTACACAGAGAAACCCTGTCTCAAAAAAAAAAAAAAAAAAAAAAGGAATCAGTTTTCTCTTGCCTGAAACGAGTATCCTAAAGCCAATAATGATTTCATGCTTCTTGGTTATAGTAGTCAATGATTTTGTGAACAATCCATCTCAGCTGAGTTGGTCTGGCTGGGCATTGCAGCCATGCAGAGAGCTGATAAAAAAAAATTAGGGTCTGGTATATACTACTGACTCACTGAGTCAATCTTCAGAGGTATATTATAGTGTTGCAGATGTTACAAAGTTTCACAGCCTAGGTTGAGAATCACTGTTCATTTCAAACCTTTATGGAGTATGGCTGTGTCTTACACTTTTCAGAGGAGTCCAGTGGTGAGCAAAACAGACTTGGTTCCTGGCTTTACAGAGCTCACAGTTGAGAGTAAAAACAGATGTGGTTGTCTATTATACACTGTAATAAGTGCCTCAAAGGAAAAATCAGGGTGATGAAACAAAAGGCTTATGGGTTAGCGATAGATCCTGAAGAAGTGGTAGCTGAGTTGAAGTAGGAAGGATGAGTAGAAATCAACTAAGTGAGATTAGATGGGGAAGGAGGGTGGTGTGCCCTGAATGGTAGTAGATAAAAGCCCTGGAATCCTGCAGTGTGCTGCTGTGTTAGAACAAGAGGGCGCAATGTGGCTAGAAGACAGAGTGCAGAGGCCAGGCTTGGTGGAGGCTGGACTGCAGAGTTTGATGAGGACCAGAGCGTGCAGTACCTTTACAACTATGTTGTTCCTTTTTTCTTTATCTACTAATAGGACCTGGAAAGGACTTGAAAGTTACTCTGCCAGCACACTGTTTGGGGAATTTTATTTAATTGTTTGGGAAAAATATGATGTCTGCTTAGTGGTAGTGGGTGCATCATAGTGTAGAGGAAAGAAGTCCATTATGGGACTTAGTGATGGTCCTTTATGATGAGCCCCTAGTACTCAAAGATTCATTTCCTCAGCCAGTATTTATTAAGCAACCAAGTGAAATGATAACCATGGAATCAAAATTGGGTAGGGAAGACAGTGAAGATGGGAGGGAGCCAGAAAATACGGAGAATGCAGAGGAGCCAGTGGCGTGGAGATTCAGTGAGGTCAAAGTGTGTTTGCTGGTGAACAGTGAGAAAGAAACTGGAGAGATAGGAGGTGTGGTTAAGGACGGCTGTGCTTGAATTCACAATTTGGGAAGTTTAATGGTTGTGACAACCTCCAGGGAGAAAGTGACCAATAGGAAATAGAGAAGGTTGGTGAAAAGGAGGGGAGGGGGCTGAAGGCTTGGGGTGTTAGGTCTTGCTTGTGGACTTTGGAGAGATGAAAGATAATAGTAAGAATGGGAGAAGAAGAAAATTGACCAAAGCAATGTTAGATGCACAAGAGGCTCCCAGCCAGGAACCCTAGGAGAGCTGTCCAGTGCTTTAGACAGCATGGGTAGCTATGAGAGCAAACACTGAGGAAGTGGATGGTGTAAATCACTTCAGGGGTAGAATACTGTGAGACGAGATGGAGACTGAAGGAGAGTTGTTTACAGGTTGAACAGTGTGGCTGAGTATGGAAAGCAGAGAGGTGGACAACTAAGTTGGCAGCAGGACCAGTGGGGTGGGTAAATGATAGGAAAAGAAAGGGCTTGTATTGTTTATGCTGGCTGATATTAAAAAAATAAATTAGGGGCTGGAGAGATAGCTCAGTGGTTAAGAGCACTTCTTCCAGAAGATCCAAGCACTCACATGGGGAATCACAACTATTTGTAACTACAGTTCCGGGAGATCCAATGCCCCCTTCTGGCCCCAGGCACTGGATGTTTACCTAATGCACAGACAATCATGCAGGCAGAACATCCGTAACATAAACTATTAGGCCCTGGGTGATATCTGTGTGAGGAAGATCCACAGCACTTTAATGGACTAAAACCATGGTTTATTCATCTAGCTTGAAGCAATGTCAAACTAGCAATTATAGTTCAAGTAAGAGGTGGTGTGTTCCCTAGGTATTTAGGGTAAGAATAGCACTTCTCCAATTAAATAAGAATGTTGGACTGCTAGCCTCCATCACAAACAGGATTCCATTGAAATCAAGAATGCACCTCTTAAATGTTCGCTGTCATTTCCTATGGGGAGAAGTCATAGTGGGTATCTAGAGAGCTCTGGTGCAGTAGGAAAGTGCCCTGGGGCTGTGAGAGCACAGAGAGGGCTGCTGATGCCCAGAGGCTGGGAAATCGATTTCTAGACCACACCCAGCACAACATAGACTGGATTTTGACCAGATATTCAAGAGGCTACTTTAGTTTGATGCACTGTTTCATACCAAACTTATTGCTACCTCACAGAATATTTTTAGATACTGCTGCTATATAAATAATTAAAAAGAGATGTTTCTGGAAGGTTCAGTGAGTGTGAAGAACATAGGCAATAGAGGATTGTACAGCTCAGGTTAGTCAGTTGCCACGATTATCGAAATCCTAGTTGAGTTACTTGTATCCACTTTGCTGATCTGTAAAATGAGCCTAACCACAGTATGCTCCATGCGGGGGATGATGGCGATGAAATGAGGTAGTGTGAATACTTCTCACTGGCCTACCATGCATTGAACAGTTTCATTTGTTGGTCATTGTTGCAGTTCAGTCCAAATGCACATTCAAGTGTGTTGGCTGCATCATTGTCTCTGTTTTTTTTTTACCTTACCCGATGAGCTGAGACATTGACGATTATGTTTTTTCCTTTTGCCTAAAGTCAGGATTTTTGGTGATTTGATCAGTTTTTGTTGAACCTTATAATTGCTTTATTGTAGAAATGGGCACAAGAGGAGAAATGAATGTTTACTCTTAAGTTTCAGTGATAGGCTCTGTAAGGCCAGGGGTGGGGGTGATATGCAGGGGAGGGAGAGGCTCTCTAAGGCCAGGGGTGGGGGTGACATGCAGGGGAGGGAGTGTCTTCAGCTGGAGCAGACAGTGTCCACCTGCAGCTCTGCCTTGTTCTGGCTTCATCCTCTGACTTAGGCTAGTTGTTTCATTTAATAACAGGTGTTAACAGAGGTTTAAGAGCTATGTAGAGTATTTGGGGTCATATCTGGGCATAATTCTTAAGGCTATAACTTACATATCTGTTGAGGTTACAGAGTTAGAATTAGTACCTACTTCAAAGCATTGCTACAAAGATTAAATGATTTATAAATATGCATGTTTAGCCCCATTTCAGACTTGCTATTTAAATCTTGTTAAGGAGACCAGACTGGCCTCAGACGTACCGAGATTCCCTGCCTACATCTGCCTCCCAAGTGCTGGGACAAAAGGTGTGGACACCACACCCAGTGTGGCTTCATTTCTTTATCTGCAAAATGTAGGTCTGAAAATATTCACAGCTAGGTGGTGGCACATGGCACACCTTTAGTCCCAGCACCTGAGGCAAGGCAGGTGGATCTCTGAGTTTGAGGCTAGCCTGGTCTACAGAGTGCCAGAAAATTTTCTTCATGACATATAGCTCATTTTTGACTCAGTAGGTAGTAAAAAAAAAACCCAAAAGTTTGTCAGTTTTCGTGAGATATGGGGAATGGGTACTATTGATAACTGGATGGTAAAACTACAGTAGGGAAAATTTATGATTTTTTATCAGTAGATGTTGGATTTTTACTTTACATACCTATCTACTCAAGGATGCATAACAAACTCTGGAGAAAGGGGTCGGTCACAAGTAGAAAAGAAGCCTGCTCTGATTCCTGCAGATGTGTCTGAAGTAGGCCTGTGTGTGTTTAAGCGAGGTACCAAACAATGTGTAACAGCTATCTTGTATCTCAAAGGGAAAAAGGGGTATGCTTATATCTATGTTAAAAGTAATTGCAGGCAGATAGCCCAAATTAACTAATACAGTATAGTTAGTACAGTATAACTAATACACCTATGGGATGGGTATCCATGTAGAGAACATAAGGTAGATGGAAAACTAGGGGTGTGGTAGCATACATCATAGTTTCAGGGCTTGGGAGGCAGAGGCAGGGGGATTATGAGTTGACTAGCCTGAACTTGGTAGTGAGTTCCAGACCAGCCTGACCTATACACTGAGGCCCTGTTTAGAAACAGAAAAAAAACATGGTAAATGATATTTGTGTGAATGTATCTTATTTTGGAAGTCAGAATTTAAAACTATATATTCTATATGATTATACAGTAAAATGATAAAAGTGAAATAAAAACAAAAAGGAAACAAATTTCTAAAAATTAAAAAGCAAAGTCACGTTTATCAAGTATTGACTAGGTAAATCATCTGGGAATGAACCCACCATTGGATTTTGAGTTTTGAATTAAAGATGCCATCCTGGTAGAGGAATGTCTGACTGAGTTGTCAGGAAGGCGAGGAAGTATTAATGAATCTTGGGGATTCATAAGACTTGACTGGGCACATGAATGTGCTTTTAATTTTTCCTTTTTTTTTCTTCGAGACAGGGGTTCTCTGTGTAGCCCTGGCTGTCCTGGAACTCACTCTGTAGACCAGGCTGGTCTCGAACTCAGAAATGAGTTCTGCTTCTGTCTCCCAAGTGCTGGGATTAAAGGTGTGCGCCACCACCGCCCGGGGTTGGGGGAGAGAGAGAGAGAGAGAAAGGGAGGGAGGGGGGAGGGAGGGGGAGAGAGAGAGAGAGAGAGAGAGAGAGAGAGAGAGACAGAGAGAGACAGAGAGAGACAGAGACTGAGAGACAGAGACTGAGAGACTGAGAGACAGAGACTGAGAGACTGAGAGAGAGACTGAGACTTAAATATCAGGGTGAAAACTGAGTGACTTCTGCTAAGATAGATCTGGGTGTGCTGTGCCTAATAAAGCTTTACTTTCAGAAAGTATAAGTGTAGAAAATTGGTATCTAATACAGTTGAGGCGATGTATAATGTATTTGGAGAATTTAGTGTCTTGGCTAATACAGCTTGTGGAGATATTTTAAATGATGAAGCTGTAAAACAAATAGCCCAGGTTAAGATCTCGTTAGCGTCATGAGCTAGAGATTTGTGTTTGTGCTTTTTTCACTACAGTTCTTACAATTGGGGCAGCACAAAGCTGTTAAGACTGGTACTGTTTTATTTATAATATTTTAAATTACTAGAAGATATATAAAAAAGCTAAATCCTAGTTACATAGAGCAAGAATAAACAGTAAATTATACAGCTGTTCTACCCTGAAAGCAGCCACAATCCCAAATCAATATAGTTGATGTCTATATTCTGATAAAATGATGCAGAAAAACAGGCAGCAGGGCTTGGCAGAGAGGACTAGTCTTTTCCCCCTAGAGAAAGTAAGAGATTAAAAAAGAAAAAAAGAATTTACAAGTAAACAAGAAAAACCAAGTTCTTTTTTCCCTTTTCTTTCCTTCCTCCAGCCTCTCTCTTATCCCAGAACTCTCCAATTGGTAGCCTGTTCTTTATTATTATATTGTTACACACCTATCTATCTATCTATCTATCTATCTATCTATCTATCTATCTATCTATCTATCTATCTATCTATCTATCTGATATATAAACATCCTGGTGAGTCCATTTTTGTTGTTTGTGTGTAATATAGTCTTAGGGCTGACCATTTTGTACTGGATAACCAGGCAGGATGCTCATCTCTGGGAGGGGCTGATCCTCTCAGCAGTCATTCGTTGACTGTAGTTCTTTGTCTAGACTGAGGCTGTTTGAGATCTTTGTGTCCCTTTTGTGTTAGCATGCCTGTTGGTACTGTCTGTTCAGGTCTTATTTAAGCAGCCATTTCTAAGAGAAGCAGTCTTACAGCAGAGTTGCTGGTATTCTGGCTCTTACACTCTTTATACCCCTTCTTCCTTGATGTTCCCCGAGCCATAGATGTAGGTGCTCTACTGCAGATGCATCTATTGGGTCTGGGCTCCTTTAGTCCATTGCTCTCTGGATTGTGTCTAGTTATGGGCTTCTGTAAACATCCCTATTTGCTGGAGAGAGAAGCTACATTTATCTGTGAGAATGAGGGTACCATTTAGGGTATAGTTAAGGAGTTATGCTGGTTTAGCAAATTGATGCAGCTTCTCTTTGAAGACTGAGTGTACAAGCTCCAGCTGGCTAGGTTTTAAGTGCCAGGCATGGCTTCCTCTCTGTTGAGCAGGCCTTAAGTTCACTTAGACACCTGATGGTTACCACAAACATAAGTTTGTACTCTATGGAGTCTTGCCATGCTTGTCATTGTTGTCATAGGTGTTCATAGTTCATAGGTGTCTTAGAGGGTAGGACTGTTGAGTGTTTCCTTCCCTTGGCAGCTTGCATAGGACTTTCTGGTGCCATGGGAGCTAGATTGCAGGAAGGAGGCTTCAGGTTAGATTCAGCTAAAATAATCCAAGTCCTGTATTCTCAGTGTGTCTTCAGAGCTGGCCATTCAGCCTCTGAGAGGTATCCAAGGGAATACAGCCTATTTGGGGAATCATTTGCATCTCCTCCCAAGAATTATGAATCTGAATAGAGAGTTCTCAATAGAAGAAATTAAAATGTTCATCGTTCTTAGCAATTAGGGAAATGCAAATTAAACAACTTTGAGATTTCGCCTTACTCTGGTTGGAATGGCTAATATTAAGACAATTTTTCACTTTTAAACTGTTGTTTCTTCCTTTCTAGGTATAAGGGTCCACTGTTAGAGGAGCAGGCACTCTCCAAGGCAGCAGAGGGTGGACTGTCTTCACCTGAGTTTTCAGAGCTCTGCATTTGGTTAGGCTCCCAGATAAAGTCCTTATGCAACCTGGAAGAAAGCATCACTTCAGCTGGTATGCTGCCCTGCTCTGTCCCCCCCACTCCCCCCTCAGCAGTAAAGCAAACCGACAGTGCGTGATGTGTGGCCTTATCAACAGTATGACGACTGTTTAAGAAAAAGTCAGAAATTTGAAGAAACTGTTTATTAAAGAGTCTTTGAATTGAATTTTACATAAATTCAAAATTGACTCTTAAATTTGCTACAAAACTATGAGCTATCCCTGCCTATCTGTGGACATAGGCTCAGTATCATTCTTTGGAAAAGGTAGTGTCAGCTAGCTGTTTTAAAAATTGAAGCTTTGACTATCACTCATTTTGAATTGTTTTAAAAATACGTATAATCCTCAATTTAAATACTATTCTCAAGTCTTTATCTCAGGACAAGGATTCACATGGAAATATTTTGATTAAAAACCTCTTAGTACCTTATATAGCTCTTTTAATTCATTGTCATCTGGTAACTGGAGTCTTCCTGCAACTTTGGTAGAATTTCAGATAGTCTGATAAAATGAAAAGTGAGTAATTACTGGTTATTTGCTGAAGAACAAAGTAGCATTCTTTTCCAAAGCTGTCTTTTTTTTTTTTTTAAAGAAAACCTAATAGTTTTCTTTGTCATACGTGACAAAATTCATTTGAAGCAAAATGAAATATGTACATTTAAAGCATGATGGGGATTTCTCATAATTATATTAAAAATAGCTGTGAGGCTAACGTCTATGATTGCGCTCATTGTCTGAGCATGGAGCAGCAGTAGAGTTGTACAGTTGCCATGGAGCCAGTTAACAACTGTAGCTCTGATGATGCTCTTGAGTATTTTGGTCCCTAGTACTCAAATGTCCAGCTCACCTGATTCCATGGAGACTCCATTTGGAGGAACTTATCAGAGATTTAAATGTAGAAATATTTCCAGTCCCATGACATGCTCTTCATCTTCTTAAACTTAGATGTCACTCTCTGTGTGTAGACTTGGTGTGTTTGATTTTACCCAAGTCTTGTAACTACCCAGCTAAAGATTGACTTGGAAGTGAAAATCTGGAGCTGAATGTAGAGTGGAAATCAACTTGTGATAAATTTTACAGTGGTGGATTATGTGGTAAGCGCTCGATGAATGTGTATGGTTTCTTCTTTTAAAGGGAGAGATGACCTAGAGAGCTTCCAGCTTGAGATAAGTGGTTTTTTAAAAGAGATGGCCTGTCCATACTCAGAACTTGTATCAGGAGATATTAACGAGCGCCTCACAAAGAAGGATGACTGCTTGAAACTTCTGCGTAAGTTGTCTTCCCTTGGGTGTTGAAATGCACATGTTCAACATATTTTTGTTATTTTCAGGTCAGAATTTGTACACTTTGATCATTGAGACATTAGATGTATTACATATTGGGAAGGCTTTTGCATTTGACTAAAAGTGTTTCGCTGTCTTAGACATTCTTACATAAACAGCTTAAACTCTACACACATTAACACTCATAGTATAGGCAGTAAATCCCTGTGTTTGTGCTTTCTGTGGTATTTCAGCATGTTTTCCTTTGCCTGACCCATACCTGACCATTTATGATGAAATGGCTAACTCTGTCATCTCTAAAGTCTTAACTTATTTTTATTTTAAATTCTTTGAGAAATTAGACTGTTGTGCAGATTATTGTGTCTTCTCTGTAGTGATGGGGATTGATTGACTGTTTAGAAACATTTATTGATCTCCTACTCTTATACCAGGAAGTGCCCTAGGCACTAGGAACATATAACAGAAAATAAGACAAAATATAGTTTGTACCTTTGGGGTCCTTGAGTAAGGCTTGTTTTTAATTATAGGTTTGGATCATGTATCAATCTGTAATCCAACAGCTGATCTAAGGGTCCCCTAAGAGTGTGTATTTGGTTGAACTTTGTGCTATTTTTAGAATTCAGTGAGTAATGGCTTTTTGTCATTCTAGCTTGAGGTGTTCTATAGCTGCTGTTCTCTTTGGTTCTTTGTAAGTTAGTCTTGATTTCAATATTGTTGATACTTGTTTTAAATAAATTATAATTCAGCAATTTTTTTTTCAAGAAATTCTCATGCATATATTAATGTTATTTTCTGATTTTTTTGTTACAGTGTTTTTAAGTACAGAACTTCAAGCTTTACAAATATTACAGAAGAAAAAACATAAAAATTCTCAGTTAGATAAAAATAGTGAAATTTGCCAGGAAGTTCAAGCTGTATGTGATGCCCTTGGGGTCCCCAAATCAGACACTTCAGACATTCCACTTCTGCTGAGCCAAGTGGAATCAAAGGTATCATAGATATATATTTTAAATTTTATCAAAAATTCAACTAAATGCTAACATGTCAATGTTATATTCTGAATAAAATGTTCCTTTTAATTGTGATATATAGGCTATTAATTTCAAAAGAAACTTAAATGACTTACTAGAAGTCCATATTGGTGTTAGAGCCCTTGCCTTACATATGGAAGGCCCTAGGTGATCTCCCCAGCTTCAAAATAAAATACTTCTCCAAGCTTTATATGCAAGCTAAGTTTTAGATGTATATGTAACTTAATTTGTAGTTAATATTGAGAAATCATATCTTAATGAATGAATCCTAAGGTTTTGCCAGAGTTTTCCATAATAAAAGTGACTTTGCAAATTCAAGGAGTGCTTTCCCAGCTAGGGTTGTAATACAATGTAATGAAAGAAGTAGATAATTTTTCAAGATGAAAGACACTTGCCATGGGATGTTCACACTGTGCTTTCTTTGGCAATGAGCAAGCAAATGTATAAGTAAGTCCTCTGTAGGGTAGTTAAGAACAGCTATAACCTTGTACCTCTTGCATGTTACCTTGAAACGCCACCTGGGCACTTTTGTATATCATTCATTTCCTATCAGAAGGAAAAGACTTCTGAATTTTATTTTTCTACATAGGACTTTCTTAGAAGATACTTTGCTATGGTTGAGACAGTTTTTCTTTCTAACTTAAGCTGTTCAGTTATGTGACTGCAAATCCCTGTCATTTACCGTTCTGAATATTTACGTGCGGTGATGATCAGGGTTTTCATTGCTTGCAGCCTCCATGGGAGGAAACTGAGGTGCTGTTTTACAGTGTGGTAGACCTGATATTTGAGTATAGGCACTCAAGTTCCAAGGCTGCTGCTCTTTGCTCTCTCTGTAACAAGTCTACTAAATCTCCTTGAGTTTTAGAAATCTGAGACATTTGCATAGGTGTTTGCATCAGGGTCCTCCTGAGTGACAGGCAGCAACTGACCCCTAGGTGTTAAATATGGAGAGTGAGGTGACCCTGCAGGTAGCTAGGGCATTTGGGGAATGAACAGAAACAGCCTTAAGGAAGTAAATGAATTTAAACAAGATGCAGCATCCTGTATGGTAACTCTGTGGTCACAGGAGAGGTGACTACTCTGAAGAGCAGAGAATTTACAATTTGGGGCAGTACTACACAGGTTTATTCTAAGTGATGTTTAAATACAACTCTCAAGATGCAATGTGCATGTTAAAAATTCACCCACGCTAAAGGTACAGAGGAGTGAATTCTAGTCTGTTTTCTATGTTGAATAGCCATTATTACTAATTATTGACTAATTTTAGAACATTCTAAGCACCTGGAAAAAACCCTGGTCCTTTTCACAGTCATTTCTTATTATCATCCCAGTTTTAAAAGTGACTTTGAATTTGTTTTGTATCTATTTATGTTGTTTTCCCTGTATGCATGTATGTGCACATGTGCATGCTGGTTGGATCCCGTGGAATTGGGGTTATAGATGCTTGTGAGCCACCATATGCTTGCTGGGAATCGAACCCAAGTCCTCTGAAAGAGCAGTGAGTGCTTGTAATCATTGAACTATTTCTTCAGCATGATTTTGAAGTTTTAATTACTGATTCTGATTGTTCACTGTGGTAACTGTATAATATTACAGTCAACCACTCCCCAGATAGGAAGGTGAGGGCAGCTCAGATTTTCACTCTGCGGTCAGCTTCTTCAGGGTAAATGACTATTATTGGAATGACCTGTGATGCTTCAAAAGGAAAACTAATTATCCAATGTCCTGTTTACAAAATAAAAATGATACCCTCAATCAGTGGCCCTGCAAAAGTAATAAAAATGTTTGTCAGGACTGGAAGAAGAGAGCTTGTCCTGTGTTGTCTTGTGGAGCAGTGAGGACAGAGTAGGTACCAATTACAGTGTTCATCTGAAAAAAAGTAAATGTGGTGGTTTCCTTCTTGAGAGTTTACCAGGAAGTAAAGAGTGCCATGTTAGAGGAAATTCCAAAGTCATTGTACACTCATGGTTTGTGACACTTCTGAACTCTAACCTGGGCAAGAATGGTCTGTGGTTTGAATTAATGTAACTGGCACTTCTGTGCACCAGGGATTTGATTTGGCACTGCTGTGACCCTCTTTCTTGCTGGGTGAAGATGTGTTTTATTTGTTTCACTTTAACATGGTCATTATTTGGTGTTCAAAACAGCTCATCAAAGAAGAATAAAATGGTTTTAAATGTATGTATGTATGTATGTATGTAACTTTTTGGTAATCTTTCATGTTTATTTTTAGGTGAAGGATATTCTCTCTAAAGTCCAGAAAAACCATGTGGGAAAACCATTGCTAAAGATTGATTTAAGTTCTGAACAGGCAGTAAGTGATCCCTTTACTAGTTTTATAACTAAGTTAGGGCATAACTGTATCAGTTCATTGTAAAACATTTTTTGTTACTGTAGTGAAATACTCGTGGCAGGCTGCCATTGGTAAAGAGACTTAGCTTGCAGTTTTGAAGGCTGAAAACCCCAACCACATAGTGCCAACTCTGGCGGGGCCGATTTTTGTACCTGGCACTCCTGATGAATGGCAAGGCTGGTTTGTGTACATGAAGAAGATACCAATGAAGAGGTATCCCAAAGTCCTTTTTGGGGTCTTACCTACAGTTAGTTGACCTAAGACTCTCTGCCTTGGCCCCACTTCACACAGGCTATCTGTGCTCTTCCTTTTCTCTCCCTACACCTGCCACCTTGCAGATCATGCCTCCAACAGGAACCTTTGAGGGGACAAGCAACATCCAGTCCATTGCACTGGCTTCTTTTTATAAATGGACATTTAGTATTTTGGAGAATTAGAATTGATATTCTAGAGTAATCTATCATTCAAGATTATCATTGAGTAACACCTCAATCAAGTCATTAATTTAAAATATACTACTTAGTCAAGAATATTTATAGTGGCCAATATATTAACATAGTGATAACTTGAAAGGGTATTTGTGAAGCTGGCAAGATGAGCAATTATTGGCATACTCTTCTCTTATTAATGTACACTGCTTAGTAAATTGATGTTTTAATAAGTAAATATATATCTAATGAAAGATATATATCTTTAATAGCTTCTGAACACAATATTTTATCATTAAATGTTTTAAAATATTTTTTCATAGTCTCATAGGATCATAAAATGATCACTTAGAATTTAAAGTACAGTGATTTCCAAACTTCTTCTCTGAGGAAGAATGAGAGTCTAATCTTTGTGGTTTCGTTCCCAAATTCTTTAGGAAAAACTGGAAAGAATTAATGATGCCCTTTCCTGTGAATATGAGTGCCGCCGGCGGATGTTAATGAAACGATTGGATGTGACAGTGCAGTCCTTTGGATGGTCGGATAGAGCAAAGGTGAGGCTGCTCTCCCATTGGTGTCCTGTAGGTGGCAGTGTGGGGCAGCTCCTGCCGTGTTTTCTCTGCTGTAGGTACCTAGGCCCCAGTCACTCTAGTTCTGTTCTGACCAACATGTTCAGTTACCAGTGCTCTTCCATACAATGATGCTAGTCTCCTACAGGTCCATGTTTGCTGATGACGTTTCCCCCTGGCTTTCACCTTTATTTTTAATTTGCATGGCTTAATTTATACCAGTGCATAAAGGAGTATTTCTGTGAGCTGAGTGAGGTACAGATAGTGAGTAGCTAATGAAGAAAGCAGTGTAGGATCAGGTTTAGGAGGGACTGATGTTGGAACATGCTTCTTGTATTTCTTAGGCCATGTAACTGTGGCATGTTGTCTCATTATTGAAGAGAGTTGAGGAGTGGAGCCATTTCCAACTAGAAGCTTTTCAGGTAGCTTGGTGCCTTTGCTCTTTACCTAGTGTCGTCTGGGGTTCCCTCTGCTCTTCCCACATCATAGTGTAAGAACTTTCCAAACAGTAAATAGGGGCAGTCTTTGGACTTTCCCTGTTTCAAGGACTGCTGTCCTAGGCTCTGTAGTATCCAATATATGACAATCCTTTGTGGCCATTATTCACCTAGCAGCTTTTAGTCAATACCCTTCGCTTCATATCTGCTGCCTGCTGTTCAGCTTTGACCACAAGTGGAGCTCTGCTATTACCTCGTGACTATTGTTGGCACCTCTTCCTGGGTTCTAGCACTTGGTGTCACTTGGACCACTGTGATTTGATATCCTTCAAGGTTAATGTGCTAGAAGCTGGGTTCCCACCATGGTGGTAGTCATTGGGGTCTAGTGAGAAATAGCCTACCCACCCTCATGAATGCGCTATCCCTGGTCCTGAGGTTTGGTCTTACAGGAATGAACTAGTTCTTGTGAAGTGGGCTGTTTAAAGTGCAGCTGTCGACTTCCGGTCTGGGCCCGAGCATAGAGCAGGTCACAGGTGGCAGCTCTGTACCCAACCCCAGAAAACCGAGAGAAAGAGGAACTCCCAGGAGCTTCAACTCAGGTAGCATCCCAGGTAAAAATGAATCACCCGTGATGTCTGCTGTTAGAAGTTCTAATCCAGATGCTAAGGGCCACTGACAAGAACATCAAACAGCTAGAAATTGACATCACTAATCTGAAGAAATCCCTCATTTCACTGTCTAAAGAGACCTCCTAAAATCGCAAAGATCCTTATTGGACTTGATTTACTCTATTACAATAGAAAAGGCTGTATACAGCTCTTGACTGTGTACAGCCCTTAAAGAACAAGGTTGCCTTTACATAGACAAGACAAGGAGGGTTAAAGAGAGCATGAAATAGGTAGTGAAGGCCCTAAGAAAAATCAGAGAGAGAAAGAGACAGATGAATGCTGGTATAAGAATTGGCTTTCAGCCTCTCCAAGGTTGTCAAGCCTATTTCCTCCCATCTTGGGACCATTATTTGGGTTCTTTTTGCTTTTTTCTGCTGGTCCCTGGGCCTTAAATAGGTTGACTAACTCTGTGAAACAAGATAAATAATAATTTATAGATAAATAAATAATTTGGTAGCAAAACCTATTCAGATACATTGTCATAAGTTAGCTATGGAGGACCACGAGACTCAAAATGAGGTTGTTACTTTATACAGGGTGTTCCCAAAACCCATCTCCACCCAACCTAAAAGAGGGGACTTCTGCCCCTAGATCAAGCAGAGAGGGGCCACCCAGAACCCCCTCTGACTGGCAATCTGAATTCTTGCTTAGGCTGCAAGGCTAAGCACTGCAAGGGAATATAAATAAAACTTAAAAATATCTCTCTAGGTTCCCTGGGGGACAAGCCTGACTGCATAGGGGTTGATGTCAAAAGTATCCCCTCTCCAGGAAAAAGACATCAGGATGGGTATGACCCTCATGCCTCACTGAACAACGCCAGGGGGACAAGAGCCATTACAAGGTCCTCTTCAAGTAGTGGAGGTCAGGCCTCTATCCCTGCCTTCGCAAGATTAGAATTGCCACAGCCCTTCTATACTTAGAGAAGGGAGGAGATGTCAGGGGCAGCCCTGCTTACACACTGAAGGCCTAAAATCAGCCATAGGCCTAAAATCAGCAATAGGCCTGTCATACATGTATACTAACACCAAGTCTTGGGTCTCAGTGGAAAAACATTGAAACAGATGACTATAAGCTATTGTAAACAGGCAGCTTTTGTGGAAATTTACAAGCCTGAGTAGTCATAGACCTTGTAAATAGGTAGCCTTGGCAGACAATACCAACTTAGATAAGGACAAGCGAGTCATAGGCAGAGTCATAGTGACTTGTCCCCTGAACCTTCACCCAGCCGATACCCGGTTCTGAAGATATCTGTATTCCCCCTGATCACCCACACTCCAATGTCATTCCCTTCCCCACATCCTGCCTTTCTGTGTTTATAACCCCTGTGTGAATGAATTACGATTTGAGAAAAAATAAATTAAAAAAAGCTATAAAAAAATAAAATAAATAAAAAAATTAAAAAAAAAAATAAAGTGCAACTGTCATGAACTTGACCCCTGCAACATAGTCTTTTCTCTTTTCCCATTATTTTTATGTTGGGATGTAGCTAGGGGGCCTTGCCACCATGCTGTTTGAATGTTTTAATCACTAAAATCACAAGCCAAATAAACCTGTAAGATATCCAGTGTCAGGGATTTTGTTAAAGCAACACAAAAGCAATATATGAGCTTTATTCAGTGAGTGTCTAGCCTGGGATAGTCTAAGACACTAGCAGTTAGAGAACTCAAAGACATGAAAGGTTAAACTATCATTATTTGCAAATACACGATTCATTTAAAAAACATTCTGCGAATCTACTAGAAAACTCTTAGACCTAATAAACACATATAGATAAGTTATAGGATACAAAAATCAATGTTAAGAGAGTAGCTGTTGTATGTATCATTGGTGTCATCTTAGCAAATGTACTTCTCTCATGCGTATGTTCTTAGGACCAGCTCTTGGGCTTCTCTCTTCTTGGTCTTGGTGATATTTCTGTCTCTGTGTGAAGAATTGTGCAGGAAACCAGTCCTGTGTCTGCAGTAACACACAAACAACAGAGATGCCAAGTCAGGTGGCTATCATCAAGAAGATGAATTTCTAGATAATTTTGTGGGAATGGATCTGAATGGAATGTCCCTCCTCTCTTCTCTTTGAGCATAGACTTGATTTATCTCAATACCTGCAGTGTGTCTGTTTAAGTTATTATTTATGTCTTCTGGCTTTAGTTTTGGAAGATGATTTGTATTAGGAGGTTCATTTATTCTAGGTTTTCCTGCTTTTTAGAGTATATTTTTCATAGTAATCGCTAATAATCTGTATTTCATTAGAGTCTGTTGTGATGCTATCCTATTATCAGCTTGGGTAAAGGTTTGCCATTCTTTCTTTAAAACTCAATTCTTTGGTTAATTTTATGTGTTCTTTTATCTTGTTCATTGATTTCTCCTCTAATCTTCATTATTCTTTGCTATCTGTAGGGCTCAGGATTGGCTGACTGTTGCTTTTCAAGAGACTTGAGATGCACCTTTAGGTTGCTAACTTGATACCCTCAGAATGTTTACTCTGTGAGGTTTCCTGTGTAAAACTTCCTCTTAGGCCCACCTTTTCCGTACCCAGAGGGTCCGAGACGCTGTAGTCTCCTTGTTATTCATCACTAGGAATTTTAATTTTTTCTGTATTATTTCTTGGGTGATCCAGTGCTAATTCTTTTTTTTTTATTCTTAATTTCATTTTTATGTGTTGTTTAGTCTCCAGTATTTTTATATCTCTTGTAGTTTTCAAATTTTATTCCATTGTGTTCTAATAGGATGTGAGGAATTCTATTTATCTTATTGTTTTCTTTCTTTTATATTTGTTGAGACTTGGACTTCTGTCTGTGATATAATCGATTGTGGAAAAAGGTCCCATGCTGCTGATAAAAAAAACAATATGTATTCCTTGTTTGTTAGGTGGAGTATTCTGTGTATTTCTGTTATGTCTAGTTGATTGATAGTGAATTTTAGATCTGAATTTCTTTACTTGCTTTTAGTGTAGAAGATCTATCTAAACATGAGAGTAGAATATTAAAGCTACCCCTGCCCAATTATTGTGTAAGGACTCATGTGACCTTTTATGCCTTTTAGTGTTTGTATGAAATTAGGGGCTCCAATATATTCAGTGCATAAATATTTACAATTATTGTATCTTCTTGATGAATCATTCTCTTTATTAGTATGTAATGTTCCTTTTTATGTCTTTCAATTAGTTTTAGTTTGAAGTTTACTTTATCTGATACAAGGATAACTACCTGCTTGTTTACAGTTTCCATTTGCTTGGTAATTTATTTTCCATTTTTTTTTTATATCTTTGCTAGCTCTTTCTTGAAGATAATATATAGTTGATTCTTTTTTTTTTTTTTTTAGATCCAGTCTGTTAGTTTATATCTTTTTAGTGGTGATTCAAGATCCTTTATAATTACAGTTATTATAGACATGAGCTTACTATATCCTATAAATTTACTTGATGATGTTCTGTTTTGCTGAGTTATTGGTGTTTCCTTTCCTTCTCCTGTGTTAGTTTCAAGAGTTTGTTGAGTTGCAATGTTGGATTTAGTTGTTTCTTTCCTAGGTCTTACTTGTTTATCTGAGCTTTTCATGGAGAATAACTTTCATGTATTGGGGTTAAGGAAACAGGCCTCCCTGCCTTCCTTCTTTCCTTCCTTCTTTCCTTCCTTCCTCCTTCCTTCCTTCCTTCCTTCCTTCCTTCCTTCCTTCCTTCCTTCCTTCCCTCCCTCCCTCCCTCCCTCCCTCCCTCCCTCTCTCCCTCCCTCTTTCCTTCTTCCTTCCTTCCTTCTCTCCTAGAAAGTATTCTATTAAGAATGTTCTGTAGTGCTGGATTGGTTGGCATGAATTGCCTTAGTTTGTGTTTCTCTTGAAAAATTCTTATTTCCCATCAGTTTGGGAAGATGGCTTTCCTGGGTATAGCATTCCTGGTTCACAGTTGTTTACTTTCAGAACTTGAATATTTCATTCCAAGCTCTTCTGGCTTTTATGGTTGCTGACACTTCTGCCTTTGTGTGTGAGTTGATGTTTTTCCCGTGCTTTTGGGGTTCTTAATCCACATTGCATTTGACATGATGACTATGACATGTGTGGAGTTTCATCTCTGGTCATGTCTGGAGGGAGTTCTGTCGGTCTCTTGTGTTTGAAAACAAATTTCTTTCTCTAAGTTTGGGATGTTTCCTGCTAAACCTTCAATAAATAGTATGCCTCTTCCATTTCATTTTCACTCTAAACTTCTTTTACACAGGACTTCTTGGAAACTTCAGTCATGCTCCTTAATATTTTCCTCCTTACACCTCATGTATTCTTTCCCTTTACATGTCTGTGTTTTTGTCTCAGCTTTGCCCTATATCCCTGAAGCATGTTCTGCTGTGTGGTTTTGTCTATTAGTGATGCTTTCAGTTTTTATTTGATTAACCATCTTCACATGTTTGTCTATTTTTTCAACATTTCAATCCTCTTGATGAATTTTTCCTTCATGATGTAAATATCTGCCTCTAATTTTACTGACTGTCATTCACTTTACAGAATATTTTGGTCAGGTCTTGGATAGAGTTCCTTAATTTGTGCATTCATTTCTTTGACCCTTTGTATGACCATTGATTCTTTGTTGTTGTCTTTTGGGTTTTTTGTTTGTTTGTTTGTTTTTTGTTGGTTTTTTTTGTTTTTGATTTTTTTGAGATGGGTTTTCTGTGTAGTCCTGGCTGTCCTGGAACTCACTCTGTAGACCAGGCTAGCCCCGAACTCAGAAATTCACCTGCCTCTGCCTCCCAAGTGCTGGGATTAAAGGCATGCGGCACCACTGCCCGGCCGACCATTGATTCTTTTAAAAGTCTCTGAATTATTTCTCAGACACTCAGCTATCTATCTCTGTAATCTTGGGTTACTTCCTAGGAGTGTAGGTGGGTTGGAGATGGATCATGCATGGGTGGTGGCTGTGTCATAGCCTTTGTGTTACTGTGTTGTGTTTTGTCTTCTGTTGGAGTGAGCTTATCTTTATAAGTTTTGACTTCCTCTTCCTCTAGTCCAGTTGAGTGTGTTATATTCCGTGATTCTTCTTAGAGCAGTGGTTCTCAACCTTCCTCATGCTGCAACCCTTTAATATAGTTCCTCATGTGTGGTGACCCCCAACCATAAAATTATATTTGTTGCAACTTCATAACTATAATTTTGCTATTGCTGTACGTTTTAATGTAAAAATATGATCATCTGCAACTCCTGTGAAAGGGTCATTTGACCCCAAAAGGGGTTGTGATCCACAGGTTGAGAACTGCTGTCCTAAAGGGATGTCTTTGTGAGTTGTGAGTTCATCTATAGGGACTGGTGAAACTTGATATTGATCGTCAAATGGAATCTCTGACATGATTCCATTTTGCCTGTATATCATGAGGACCAGGGTGGTGACACTAAGCCTGGAGTCAAAACCATATAGAATCAAAACTTTGGTCTGCCCTTGGAGTGAGTCTATGAGCCCACTAGGGGCAGGATGGCAAACATCAGATTCACTACAATCTGTGTCTAATGCAATCTATCTGGAGGCTGTGGTTAGAGTACAGGACTGAAGTAAACTCTGGGACCACAGAAGTATTGACTTCAGTCCTGTGGTGAGCACTTGCAGAAGTTAAAACCTCACAATCACACTGACCTTAGAGACCGCTGGAGCCAAAGCTCATGCCCTGTTTGGATCTCTGAGGTTGGAAGTTTGGTCACATGGTGCTTCTGGGACCCTCAGGAGCATCATTCCCAGCTTTTCTCTGAACCCACTGGAACAGAAGGCCTGTACCTATGCTATTTTCTGGTCCATGGAAGCTAGAGACCTGGATGCACAGTGATCCCTAGATCCTCAGGACCTGTAGGTCTGGATGTGAGGTGCATCCATGTCTTTTTGAAGATTGTGTATTATATTTCTCATATGATTCTACAATCTGCAGAATCATAATTTTATACCTTTCCCTATATTATTTAATATCAGCAATTTTTCTATATTTAATTTTTACTACTTTCATAATTTACTGTAAATTTCAATGTGTATTATTGTGAATGCTTAAGGATATTGCTATATGAAAGACTATTAGTTTTAATACTTGAAGCTCCTGTGTACAGTTAAATACTGTCATATCTCACTTTGTCCTAATACTGTAGACATAACCAACTTTCTTCTTAACTTGATAGATAAGAAGATAAACTTACTAATTTGTTTATTCTTATCAGGAAAATTGAACTTGCTCCATGAACCTATTAGTCATTAGAATTTCCTGTTTTCTTTTTTGCATCTTGATGCTGTTTTCTGTGACTTCCTGATTTTCTTTTGATGGAACTTTTTTGTTAAGAAAGTTCATGTATCACTTTTAAGAATATTTCTTCAATTTTCTGATGATTCCATTTTAAACCCTTTGGTTTATAATGTATGGAAACATTAATCTTTACAATGTGGTAGGTTTTAAAGTGTAAGATAAAACTTTAGCTCTGCTCCCTGTGATGTCTTTTGGTGACTATGTGACTCATTGCTGACGTCATTGGTGCTGCTCTGCCAAATACCCATCAGCTATAGCAGGGAGAAGAGTCTTCCCTCTTCCTGTGAGCTGTCCCGCTGCTTTGATCATGTTTACATTCATTTGTATGAGGCTCTAAATATCCATCTTCTGTCTTGCTCCATCAGTCTGTTCTGTTCTTTCAGGTTCCAGTTAATCAGAGAGAGGTAAGGTAGTGGATGCCCTGCACATAGGGCCAGGCTGTGCTTCCTGCTCTAGCATGTGGAACAATTGGGATTTCTCTCTGTTTTAGGGATTTAAGTTCCCTCTCTCCCGCCTCTTCCTTCCTTTTGTCCTTTTGACCTTTCTTCCTTCTTTTATGGATGCATGTGTCCATCTATCCATCCCTTCCCCGCTTATTTCTGTGACTTAAGAAAGCGGAAGATGGGGATGATAAAACAAACAATTCTAGAAGAGTGTTCTGAGGATTAAATAACTCCCAAGTTGAAGGCATTCTGGCCCATTTAATTTAGTGTAAATGTTACCTTTAAAATGATAAATTCATATTACATATTAGTATATGGTAGGACTCTACCTTAAAAATCCTTTATGTTGTTATTGCATATTTGGTTTCTGGATTAACCTTAGATTTTTATTTGTTTATTTCCTTGTCTTCCTTAAAACCATTCCCTGTAGAGCTACAGTTGCTCTAAGTGTGTAAGTTAAAGTGAGGGAGACCTGACAGTAGCCAGCACCTCCATCCAGACAATTGATAGTCCTCACCTTTACTTCACATTTGGATTTTGTTTTGCAAGATTTATTTATTACTTGCTTTGTATTCTGTTAACATGAGTAATAGTATTTTGTTCTATATATCTGTGTTATTTCTTTTTATTTGACTACATAAATTGCCTGAGATGTTAGGATGCTTTCTCTGTTTTCTGTTTCCTTGCTTGTGTATTATGAATTTTCTTCTTTTTAAAGATTATGCTTGTTACTGCTTTCATTCATATTTACTTCTGCTAATTTTCCTCTCACACTGACATTTAGGCAAAAACAGATAACATAGCAAGAATTTACCAGCCCAAGCGTTATGCTTTGTCACCCAAGACAACAGTCACATTGGCACATCTGCTTGCTGCTCGTGAAGATCTATCTAAGATCATCAGAACAAGCAGTGGTATCAGCCGGGAGAAGACGGCATGCGCCATTAATAAGGTTGGTTTTTCTTTCAGTTTGGTGGAAAATGAATTTGTAGTTTTCTGGTTTGCTGTTTTTATATTTTAGCCCATTTTTTCATTTACATCCTGATGGATGAGAAAGGAGAGGCAGAGGGGCTTACATCCATCCACACTTGATTATCACTGTGTGTACCTTTCAGTTTCTGTAGTCATGATGTACATCAAAGCTTTCTAATTAGAGGAATTGAACATTGCTTTTCCCAGTAGCTTTATCAAGAATTTTCTTTATCCATTTGGTTCGTAAGAATCTTCAGGAACTGTTGCCACCACTTATTTGATATATTAAATTAAAATCTCTTTCGATATCCATTTCTTGATTCAGAGTGTAGATCCACTCTATGACAGTGGTCTTCATGAAGTTCAAGATGTCTGTGACTTTGATTGTGTAATGGCAACAGATGAGTCTGTAACACCCCAGATGAGTCCAGAGTGTCGCCGTCAGCCTGAGCAGTTTTCTCTGTCTAGTTGAATATCCATGGGCGATTTTATGACTAAAGAGCAAAAATAATCAAAAGCAAGGATGCTATACTTGATAAAGATTTCTCCTTACTTTGCTCTAGGATAGGATTTCTTGCCAGAGGCATTTGGTTTCCCCTCCTCTCCTTTCCCCTCCTTTTCCTTTTTCGCTCCTTCCCTCCCCTCTCCTCCCCACTTGCTGGGTAAGTGCTCTTCTACCTGGCTCACACTGCTGTTTCTTAGAATGGTTGTGAGTCTTTTTACTGAGTTTTTACTTTTTAGTTTTGAGAGAGAGCTTGTGAGCTGGTTTCGGATATTTGTTAGAAGTCATAGGAGAATAACAGCTAAGAAAGGTTGGTAGATATGTATGATTTGGTAATTAAGATATTATTGTTGAGAATTAAAGTTTCTTAGATGTGGAAGTTTGTTGTATAGTGAGAATGTATTAGTATTAGTATTAGTATGAGTATGAGTATGAGTATGAGTATGAGTATTTGTAGTGGGAGATATTTGAAAAAAAGGAGCATCCAGCTAGCTCTTGGCCTGGCCGCCATGTTCCTGCTCTAAGCCCATCTGTCTTGACAAGCTCTCCAGCAGGACTGGAGCTCCTGAACTGGTTCCACCAGGCTGCTCTGTCTAACTTGCCCCTGTAGTGACCAGTCGCTGTGCTTCCAGCTCTGGTTCGCTTGCCCCTCTTCCTCTTTCCCTGCATTTGTCTCTCCTCCCAACTCCTAGCTCCGCCTCCCTCTTCCCTATCCAATGACAGGACTCTGCTGCAAATTTGGGCAGGAAATCTGCCACAAATAGTATTAGTATGTATCCCTGGCTGGCCTGTAACCCACTCTGCAGACCAGGTGACCTGGCGCCTGGCTCCCAAGTATGAGGATGAAAAGCATAGGCCACTGTGCCTGGCAGAATGTAGTATCTGTGACAGAACTTCTATGCATTTAAAATAATTTTTTAAAATTTACAATTATATGTGCCTTGCACCTTTCCTTCCTCCAATGCCTTCCATGCAACACTCCCCCTGTACCCTGTGCATGAACTCTTGCTTGCATATTCTCTCTCTCTCTCTCTCTCTCTCTCTCTCTCTCTCTCTCTCTCTCTC
>NW_021604618.1:19661636-19768691 GCF_004785775.1 Grammomys surdaster
CTCTCTCTCTCTCTCTCTCTCTCTCTCTCTCTCTCTCTCTCTCTCTCAGATTCATGGCCTATTTTACTCTGTGGGTCTCACTAGAGGTGACATTATAATCTAGCTGATTCATTGGTTGCTTTGGGTGAGTGGTGAATATTTTGCCTTGTCTTCTACAACTCAGGAGCAAGAATCTGTTGGATTTCTCTTGGTTCTGCCAGGGCTGAGGCAGGGCCGACACCCTCCAGAGTTACCTATGGTTTCACTCTGGCATGAGGATGCAGCCCAGCTTATGTCTGCGGAAGGGGGGAACTTCAACTCTTCCCTTACTCTATCCTTCCCAGTGTTGTTAAAAGCACAGCGATGGGCATCGGTGTTTGTGTGCGTGCTCTTGCATACGAATTTAGTATTCCTCATCCAGAATGCTGAGTTTTAAATGATATTTACTAAAGATTTAAGTTAAAGTACTTTTAAAAATAAAGATTTCAATTTTACACACACACACACACACAAACACACACACACGTATGTATAGTGATCTTAGGATGAGACCAGTGTTAAAACACAAAATTTGTTTTGTGTATAACTTATACACATAGTTTGAGGGTAATTTTGTGCCATATTGTTTCAGTGTGCCTGTGCTTCTGTGCAAATTATGATGTCATTTATAGAATTTTTCACTGTGCCATCATGTTGGTGCTTAAAACATTTTGAATTGTGAAACATGTCACATCTTGGATTTAAAGTTAGGATGTCTATGCTATAATATTATATAGTAAGTGTATCACTGACCTAAACTCTCTTCTGTTTACATTTTCTTGAGGAAAGAGTGACCTAGTGAGTCTGGTCAGTTTCAGGGACTTCTTGAAGCTGTTTAGAGTTGTTTACTTCCTTTGTTAATGAGCTCTCTGTAGGTTAGACTATTTCCCTCTGGGAAGAAATGGCTACACACCATACTTGGGATTGGTGTTCTGTTCAACGCTGCATGCTACATAGTCTGTATATGCTGGTGGACTGTAATGTACAGAGAATGCAGTCTTATTTGATAACCATTGCCAAATCAATCCCCGTGGAACATCCAGAGTTGTTCATTTATAAATAAATGAAGAAGTTGACTAATGTAGGTTAAATAGTCTATATCTTAAAAACATTTTGCTAAAATAGTTCTTAATGTAACAAATACCCAGTTTTCATAAATTCTGCTACACAAATTTACATGAGAGAAGACTGACAAGACAGACCAACTTTTAGGAATACTGTTTTAGTTTGTTTAAAAGTGATACCATACTCTGAAGAATTTGTCAAACATCACACTTACATTTTCAGTATTAATTCATACCATGTTCAACCCTGTTTTGTTATTCAAAAGATTTGGCTTTTTTATTTACAAACTATAACTTTAATATAATTTGAAACCTTTGTAAATTTTAACTTTGAAAAATAGAAACTTAAAACTTTTTGTTTTTACACAGGTGCTTATGGGCAGGGTGCCCGACAGGGGAGGACGGCCAAACGAAATTGAACCACCACCCCCTGAAATGCCCCCTTGGCAGAAGAGACAAGAAGGCGGAGGGAGGGGTGGTTGGGGTGGTGGAGGTGGTGGTAGAGGAGGTGGTGGGGGTGGAAGAGGTGGCTGGGGTGGTGGAGGCGGGTGGGGAGGGGGTGGAGGAGGAGGTGGAGGAGGGTGGGGGGGGAAGTGGTGGGGGAGGGGGTGGCCGAGGAGGTTTCCAAGGAAGGGGAGATTATGGTGGGAGGGGAGATTATGGTGGAAGAGGGGGTTATGGTGGGAGAGGGGGTTATGGTGGAAGAGGTTATGGAGACCCGTATGGAGGAGGAGGAGGAGGAGGAGGAGGAGGAGGAGGAGGTGGTGGGTATAGAAGATATTAAAGACTGCAGATGTTAGAGAGCACTGCTTCTTACTAGATACAGTAGATATAGTGTTCTGAGGAGCATACTTGAACATCGCCCTGAGGTAGACCGTGTTAGTGCCCCTGAGGAAGGCATTCCTGAATACAAAGGGCCATTTTATACTACCAGGTGATGATCCTGCAACATGATTTTTCCATATTCTGTGTACTAAAGCATGCTGTGTGTCTTTTTAAAAAGCAAAAACACAAAACCTATTTTTTAAAGTGTAAATATTTATTACCAGCAACTTGGGAAATGGAATGTATTTTATTGTCATGTTTGAATTTAGACTGTAAACTGGTATTTTGTTCAGGATTGAAACACATAATGACACCTGCCAGTAACAGAAAGGAATCTAGACTCTTGTGTCGTTTGTATTCCTGTGGATCTGTTGTTAATTCTATTTTACAAAATAGAGGAAGTATCTAATATGTGTGTGTAGTCAGTTGTCCTTTTTAAAAATAGGTTGAAATTCCTCTGGTCAGGTTTTTATTAAATTTCTGTTAACTGAAGACATCTTCTTTATTTCACTGGGTACATGGCTTATTTGCCAGTTTGGTTTGAACCTGTGTGACTGACTGAATGGCTAAGTTAAAGGTGGTAAGACTCAGAGTAACTACCATGAAACTGTTTTCTGGACACAGCAGGGCAGTTGCACACACAAACTCACAGCAGCTGTGACAGCATGCACAAGACACATATCTTTGCAAGATCAAGCCAGACAAAGCCCCACCCTCTCCCTGAGGAAGTACTGCTGGGATTGATTCCTTCTGGGGGAGGCTGGGTCAGGATGATATGGGGGATTACCCATGATCTCTCTGGTAGATGTCCTAAGCCTATGCACACAGACACTGCGCTAAGTGGACTCAGTTAAAAAACCAGAAGCACATGCAGCTGAGAATGAAAAGTGTGTGTGTAGAAAGGAGACTCTGGCCAGCTTGAGCTTGCCATGCATGGCTCTGGCAGACCTTGCCCTTCTCTTCCATTCCCTCCCCCTTGCTAAAAGCATAAGATTACATTCCTGAAGCTAGACACCAAGGTCTGGTTTGCTTATTTGGCTACTTCCTCCTCCTGAGGCTGACTACAAAGTAACAACTATCAGTACAAAAGCCCAGCAATCAAAAGCCCCCTTTGGGTCACCTAATTAACATGCCTAATTAAAATTAAACACCTCGTTCTATCACGCGTTTCCCCTTGTATCTTTATAAACTGCCATTTTCCTGTGGGGCATCTGTCTTCTCTCTATCCAGAGGTAGTCCTTCGTCCTCCAGGACAATATCCCTCCCCATCTCCCTGTTCCCTTCCCCTGCTCTCTCATCCTCTGTCTCCTTGGCGGTGTTTGTCATTCTCCCCTACCCCCTGTGGCAAATAAATTCTGAGCCAGTATTGTTCTTACAATATGTATGTATGAAATTATCAAACAATTAAAGAAGAAAATGAGATAAGAATAAAGGAGCAAAGGGACATACCAATTTTACCTGATGCTATGAAAAATAGCCTGCTCCTACAAAGTACCCAGGCTTTAGCTACTAAGCTCTATGCTGCAGAACTGAAGCTGCCATTTCTAGCTTCAGCATGTCAGAGGTTGGGTTAAAGCATCCTTTGGGAACACCAGTTTGTGTATGTGATTCGTTAATTGGATGGAGTGGTCAAAGGCGTGGCTCTCTCTCAGGAATTGTGAATTCAGATTATAGCACTAGGCCACAGGTGCTTGAGTGGAAATGACCTTAACTCTCAAATTTGTCTTCAGTTGAGAAATAAGAAAGGAGACACCCCTGGTGAAATGATTCATAAATACACTACTAAGTAAGTATACTATATTGTACTTACTATATAAGTATACTTACTATTATACTATACTATATAAGTAAGTATAATATACTAAGTAAGTATAGGCACTACGTGTTGAACACTGAATTTAGACTACTAACTGATATTTTGGTCAGAACTCCCAAAGAAATAGGCTCTAATACCAGTGAAGGAATGGGCTTGCCAGTGAGACTGAGGGCAAGCAGGCAGAGAGCAAGAGCTTCCCTCTTCCAGGTCCTTTATATAGGCTGTTGCCGGAAATTGTGGCCCAGATTTCAGATGAACCTTTCCATCTTAAACAATCCAGATTTAGGGTGAGCTTCCCACATCAAATATCTAATCAAGAAAATCCCTCATAGGTGTGCCCAGCAGCTTTGGCTTTAGTTGATTCTAGATGCTGACAACCAACAATACCACAGCTGATCTATTAGTTACTTTTTGCTGTGACTAAATACCTGACAAGAAGAAACTTCCAGAAATAAAGGTTTATTTTGGCTTGTAGTCTGTCATGGCAGGTCATACTGAGTCTGTAGTCAGGAGGCAGGGCTGCAGCCTTGCTCAGAGGACTTTCCTCCCTCTCCTTTTATTGGGTTTGAATCTCCAGCTCAGAGGATGGTGCTGTCCACTTTTCAGGTAGGGTTTTCTCTCCTCTGTTAAACCTGACTGGAAACACTGCTATAGACACACCCAGAGGCATGTCTCCTAGGGGTTCTAAATCCAATATGGTGAACAGTGAAGATGTTCCCTCTTGAGTTGCTCACTCCTGTAAACTCTGTCTCAGTGTGAGCTCCAGGTCAACATCTGTGAATAATGATGAACTTATTATCAGTGAACAACGGGCTTTTGATAATTGACAGGTGTGTAAACTGTTTTATCGTATAGTATGCTGTAGTAAAATTTAAAATAATCTTAAAAGTGTAAAAGTAAATACTGTATGTGCTGCAATCAAAACTAATCCTTTGAAGAATGTGGGATAGAAAATCTGTGGTGTTCTCACTTGTAAACTTAGAATTTTTGTGTTTATATTTAATGGGTTTTTTTCATTTGTGGTAAAGGAAACAAAAAGCCTTCTATAATTAAGAAAGCATATGTATCTGTAGCTGTGTAGTCCAAAAAGAAAAATGTTATAAAATAAGCTTATATATGAGTAAAATATTGTGAGGTAGGCTGTAGAGGAAATTTTAATCCAACAACAAGGCTGTTCTGGCAAAGGATCACATCCATAGAATTTCTAGGTCTCTGTGATCTGGCTGGAATGCAGAAAAGCCACACACATTTAATCCCTCTGGTTGGGTTACAGACACACCCTTAGTGCAAACCTTTAATCCCAAACAATGAAGGTAAGGTTAGTTTGTAGAAAGTTTTGAAGTAGGTTTGAGAGTAATGTCTAATTGAGGGGCAGACAAAGTGATGAATCAGAGAGTTGACAGAATTAGTCTGGATAGGATATGCCCAATTCTCACAAGAACAGCACAGGGAAAGAGATGACTTAAGAGAATATATGTAGAGAGAGAACACACAGACGTGAACAGTTTTACTGGGGCAGTTTTATAGAGGCAGGTTGCAGAATGAACCAGAGAATGAGAAGAAGAGATTGTCAGAGTTAGTTTGAGGAAGCACAGCAATTCAGTTGGAAGCCAAGAGAAGCTAGTTGGAATCAGTCAGTTTGGAAGATTAGATTGTAAGAAGGCTAAGCTTCTGGGCCTAAGCCTAGGGATGGTTAGAACAGAGAAAGAAATGCTCTGAGTTCAGCCCAAGCTGAGAATTTGCACCGTGTGGGTACAGCTCTCATCTCATCCCTTTATCCAAGGAAATAAAAGTTACATTTATAGTAGGCAAAAAATTTTGTTGAAAAATTTTGCATTTCTTCCATTTTATAAGCATTACTTGCTAATTGTAAGGGACAATTTACAGCTACTTTTTACTTTTATTTGTGACAGGCTCTTGCTGTACAGCCTAGGCTGTTTTTGTTTGTTTGGTTTTTTTTGTTTTTTTTCGAGACAGGGTTTCTCTGTGTAGCCCTGGCTGTCCTGGAACTCACTCTGTAAACCAGGCTGGCCTCGAACTCAGAAATCCACCTGCTTCTGCCTCCCAAGTGCTGGGATTAAAGGTGTGCGCCACCACGGCCCTGCTTGCCTAGGCTGTTCTTAAGATTTGAATCTCAAACTTGGCATCATCCTGCCTCAGCCTCCTGAGTGCTGGGATTATAGGCCTGTATCACCATATCTGCTCTTCACTAGTATTTAACTTTTTAATCCTGAAGATTTATGTAAATATGGCAGAGACATTAGTTTATTTCTGTTGAGCTTTGTTTTTGTTTTTGTTTTCTCCCTTTTATGAGTGCTGTTGAAGTTGTCCTCTGCAACCACTGGACAGTCTTTCCTCAGTTGAGCACTTCTGGAATTACAATGGAGTGGAGCCAGTTCTGTATACCTAGCCTGTGAACTTCATTGTAGCAAGAAGCTCAGTTGTCTGCAGCTTAATAGCTTAAGAGGCATTATTATGATAGTATTTGCTCAAAATTTGTTTGTATACTACTTACTCTTTGATGCCTGGACTGGCAGTAGGGTGATTCAGGGCTTTTATGGTGGAAGGTCATCACACAAGAACGTTATAAATGGGTTGGGTTGGACACGTGGACACTGGTAATGGATGCCATTTCACTGTTTCTTGAAACCTGATACCTTTTTGGATACTTTGTTGCGTTGTTTTTTAATTTCATGGGATTTTTATTTTTCTATTTTTATATTTTCTGTTCCCCCTTATTCTCTGTCTTTATCCACCTATGAGCATCTCTGAACATGATCTTACTAGAAATTTCCAAATTAAAGTAACAACTGAGCTTTCCTCTGGGCTGAGCGAGCTCAGTGCCATCTGACCACATGAACTGATGTCAGAGGGAAGTGGCTGTTTATCATTTACCAGTACTTGTGGCAAATGGTGAGGATTTATAGCCAGAAAAACCTCCTGAGAGATATTGGTTTATTTATTATGTAAGGAAGACAGAGCTGCGGTGAGGCCTGTGAGTTGGAAATGAAGGTGGACAAGAAGCACTTTGACCTTTCGTTCAGGGTCAGCTTGTCATTATTTTACACGAAATACCATTAATTGTGGAGATACACCCTTCATCCCCAATCCAAATGTACCACAACGTAAAATGCACGAGTGGCTGGCATCCTCCTCTGGATGGCTCCCATCAACAAAAACATTGGTTGGGGAGAACAAACCATGGTGCTTCTAATCACTGCAAATAATGAACACAGATGAATTGCTAAGTGGGTCCAGATGTAAGACTGAGCCATATTTTATCAACCTTATCTTCTTTCCTTACTGGTTTGCTTAGCTAGAACTATGGAATTAAGATAGGAGTTACAGGAGATGATAGCTTTGGCCCCTTTAATTAATGTTGAACATTTCACAAACTGGATGTTTGGAGAGGTCGTGATAAGGTGGACATATCTGCATTGTTACGTCCTCATCCTGTAAAAAAAGATTTTAACCCAAATAATCTAGGGTGCCCCCCCCCGAAAACTCTTTTTAATAGAGTGAAGGAGTAGTTTTGGTTTAAATTTCACTAAAAATTCAAATGAAATGCTTACATATCCACGAAGTGAAGAAACACAAGTCCTAGAAGTTATAGGGATTCAATGTCATTTATGATATAAATATGAGACACAGAAAACATACAATAGGTATAAAAAATTTTACAGTTTGTACATTTCTCCCAGCTTTTACAGTATACATCTTTAGACAAAATTTCACAAGTGGTCAGTCAAGGGATGAGTCACTCAACAGAGAAGATGAACAGGGGGACATTGCTGTTCACTGACAGGATCAGTCCTTGCTTTGGCAGACACCCATCTGCCCAAACATTTCAAGTCAGCCTGGTAAACAAAACCTTGTGTGACAAGCCAAACTTTGTTCCAGGTTGTATCAGTAGATCCCACCTGCTCCTACAGCTCCGCAGGAACAGTACCAACGCAGGCTCCAAATATCTTTTTGTCCTGGCTGGAATGTAAGAATTTGTGAGGAAAACTACTGTCTCCCACTGTCTTTCCTGTCCATTCTGCTGTCTGTAAGGTCATCTAGCTGTGACAAATGACTGAGGCCCTCTGAATTCCTATGTTACAGATTATTTACACAAAAACTCACTGGGAGATCTTTATTGGGGATGAGAAATAAGAAAAAGACAGTGTTTAAAAAATTGAGTTCTACACTTGTACTAGTGCATAGCAGAGGAGAACAGTGAAAATATAAATTTTGAGGTCTGCCATTTGTCATATCATTCCATAAAATTTTCCATATAATACATACACCTGCCAGAGGTGTATGTACCAGGTGGTATACATGGTTTGCAAATTTCTGGATTTGGATGTAGAATAAGGAAAAATTTGTGTGTAAAGTTTAGAGAGATAGTCACCACAAGCCAGCTCTTTGTCACTGAAATGCTCCAAAGAGATGTACAAACAGGCAGTGGTCTTTTATCAAAGGAACTTCTTAAATGATTTGAGTCCTTTAGGGGCAGCACCGTCTACAGTTAATATTCCTCTGTAGACTCGGTGCTCTTGGTTGTAGGGTTGAAACTTTTAAAAACTTCTTCCTTTGATTTTTCTAGACAGGGTTTCTTGGTGTATCCCTGGCTGTCCTGGAACTCACTCTATAGATCAGGCTGGCCTCAAACTCACAGAGATCAGCCTGCCTCAGTCCACCGAGTGCTGGGATTAAAGGTGTGTGCCCCCATTGCCCAGCTACGTTTAGAATTTACATAGTTAGATGAGACTCTCAAATTGCTTGTCCTGTGTATTAAATTACAAATTAGTGTGGTGTCAGACCTTCCAAGCATGGAAGCAAAGTCTCCCCAAAAGGTCACAATCAGATGAAATGTTTTTGAAAGCTAAAAGGAAGCTGGCAAGAGAGTTTGTGAATTGCTTTACAGGCAACAAGACAAATCCACTGATTTTAACCTTCACGAAAGAATACTCAGATACTGTTACTCACAGTTTTGCAAAGCAGAACATTTTACATTGTTAGCAGTTTGCCTTATAATGAGCAGAACTATACTTGTTAAATTGTTGAAATGACTAAAAGGTGTTCGATTCATGTCTGCATTTTCTAAAGGAGTAAGTCCAAGCTCCATGCATGTCTGATACTGTATATACATATTCTACACATATGTAAATGCTGTCAGCTGTTAAAGCCATCACATCCATTAGCTTATTTGTAGATAATAAAAGTGAAGACAATTTAAGCACAGATTCAGTTCAAAAGAGAACTTTGTGATAGTTTACTTGAGAGAGAGAAAGAGAGTAGAACATGAAAAATTAAACACTGTTCACAGAGCATTTTTTTAAAAGTCACAGATTCTTAATTCTATCCATTATAGAAAGACTATCTGAACAAACATGTTTATGTTGTTTGACTAAGCTAATTAGCTGTGTGTATGACATGGTAATTGCTGTTTGTGGGTAGTGAGTTTCATTTTGTATTTCATAATGACTAAGACCTAGAGCTATAAGTTGGCCTGCAATTAGACAATGTCAAGTTCAATTAAGAAGCGCTGGATTTAAAACCAGGCTACATCACTAGGAGTTCACTTCTAGGTAGATGTGCTAATGTGCCTATAAACAAGAGAAGAAGGAGAGGGCAAGTGAAGGACAGGGAAAGAGGCTCTTAATGAGATCTGAGGTAGTGAATACAGTAGGGATTAGTCTCACAAACAATGCAGGCATGTAGAAGTCACCACTTTTAGGGTATTGTTTCCATTATGAGCAGGTTTTGGGTAGAACAAAGTAACTCTTAGTTTGCAGAAACCCTGGGGATGGCAGCAAATTGATTCATCAGGGACTCTTTATCTAAGTACGAATCAGTAAAGCAGGCTGCCTGAGACACTATCAGGAAACTATAGTCTTATTTTAGCACACGATTGGTATTGGTTTCAGTAAAGAAAGAAAAGGTTAGAATATGAATGCTCAATGCTTTACATACTTGAGCTTTTCTTCCCTTTGACTCAACTAACTGAAAACCAATGACTCACATTAAAGACAGTTTAGGTAAAAACCAAGGATGCCAACAACAGTGGCTGGCTCTATCTACCCTTTTAAAGTCAGTCAATCTAAAGTTGCTGAACCTCTGCAATCAGTTTTTGAAGTGAGATCCTAGTATACCCGTCTGCAGATTCTGTTCCTTGAATTTCTGGATTAAGCACAATCACCGTGGTCCATCTGTGCTAAGACATGATTGCTTTTCCCAAGCTGCAGGGATTCTATTTTCTTCTGTGCGTACTTCAGTTGGATCTTCAGAGCATCGTTATCTGCTTTCAGGGTATTTATTTCCTAAAGGGAAATGAGAATAAAGCATGTTAATAGAGCGGCAGTGAATAGGAAATTAGTGACAGTATCAAGAGCATTCTATTTGATTGGCATTTCCTATTCACTGTGGTTAAGAATTGTAAACTATTTTCAAAGTAGTTATTTAGCCGTGAGTATAAAATAACACATTAACTATAACAAGCATGCACAAATAGCAATTACTCTTTGTTATCAGATCCCAGATGTGAGTGGCTAGCAGACAGAAACATCCATTCTTGGGCATTGGGTGGAGAAAGACACAACTTTTAGGTAATGTGACTTGTAAAGTGGCAGAAAGTAGTCTGTGATCTGGTCTGGTCTGAAGTATGAAAACAGTGCTTCAAAACTCTGTGAAATGAGATGTTGCAGTTAATGTAACCTAAGTTCATAACCCTGTTACTGATAATTAATACTCCCCTTTGATGGAAGAATTTCGTCTCACTCCCAAATTGTGATGTGATGTTTTAATGGCAGTAATTTAACTGTATAGCCATTGGTTGTTTTCCAGGATTCTGGTTTTGAGGAAAATGTCTTTATGCCAGACTGATTTACATGAGCATCATAAAACATAGGTGCATTGTCTAGTTAATTGGGTGCCTTCTGGGTTCTCCCAGGAAATCACCTAGAGTACTTGTGTAAGATTGAAAACTTGCTGTGAGCCTGATACTGCTATGTGACAACAGAATGTCTGTCTGATAATAGGGGTGCTTACTTCTCACGAACATCCTGGAAATAGGTGTTGGGTACACATTTCATAGAAGCAGAAAATGCTGACACGGAGTTTTAGAGCCCAAGCGTATCTGACCCATAGTCTTAGTTTCCTTTGTTATTTGGTTCCATGCTGATTCAGAGCTAGTACATAAACTATTATCAGCCATCCTTACTGCATGCTATTTGAAATACTTATTTAACTGGACTTGTTCCTTGTGGCTATGACTGTCAGACTAAAGACCAGTCATTGCAAGACTCTAGAAAAGCAGGGCACATGGTTGCTTCTCTAAAACACTTGTGGAGAATTCTGGCTCTCAGGTTTCTGTGATGCAGGTAAAAGAAAAGAGAAGCAACTAATAAATTGTCAGGGCTCATGGCTCTGGTGACTGGTCATCTGCTCCTCTGGAAATTTTTCACAGCTACATTGCTGCCTTAAATGGACATGTAAGAATTGGAACCTCAGCCTGGACTCTTAGCCTGCATTTTACAGAGGACCAAACAGTTTGTGGTGTTAAACAACTGGCTTAAGAAATGTCTGCGATTAGATCTCAGCACTCAGGAGGCAGAGGCAGGCAGTTCTCTGTGAGTTCAAGGCCAGCCTGGTCTACAGAGCTAGTTTCTAGACAGCCAGGGCTATACAGAGAAACCCTGTCTCAAAAACAAACAAACAAAAACAAAACAAAAACAACCACAAAACTAAACCAACAAAACAAAAAACAAGCAAGCAAAACAAAACTACAATAACAAAAACTAAAGACATACGAACAAACAAAAGAAATGTCTTAGCATCTGAGACCTAAGTCCTCTACTTTTATCATGTTCTGTTTTCAAGATTTCTTTTATTGTTCTAAAAGGTAACAATTGGCAGTTTCTCTTAAGGCGACTACCTTCTGATTAATTTATTTGCATTTTAAAGGTACTTTGAGTAAAAGACATCTTTTCATCCAGAAAATCTGTTTTGTTTTGTTTTTGTCCTATGTTCCTCCTAATACTATGTTCTTCAGTCCAGTCTCCAAATCAAGTCACAGACATTCTGTAGCACATTGTTCTCTGACTCTCCTGGGGCCCTGACAAGGAGGGAGCCTTGCTGGTAACTGATGCCCGGAGCCTTGTGAGCTTCACCGTGTAGTAAACATATAAGCACACTAAACTAGGTGGCTGGTGGCTTATGTACTGACAGGCCTGCAAACAGGATACAAACCTTGATGTCTGAGGGGAAAGGGCACAAAGACATTCATTAGTAAAATTAAATATCATTAGAGCTACTAATGTTTCTTTTCTTTCTTGCCACTAAGATGGCTTAGATTACCTACATTTGACACCTTCCTTCCTTTTTATTGTCTGCTGACCTAACCTAGTAATCATCTTGATTTGATCTTCACTCTTCTGCATTTCCCTATTGGATTTTACTTCAGTGAGAGAACTAAGAAAAAAAACGAGGGGAGTGAGATAGGAGACACCTGTTCCAGTTCTTGGTAGGTCCGGAGCCTGAGGTGGAGCTCTGGTTTTGGTTTTATAAAGGACTCTTTGTTCTCCCACTTGACAAATGCCCGCTTTCGGACCAGTGCTGGGCTGGGGCATGGAGATGCCGGGCTGTGCACATAAAGAGCACTCTGCGCTGACTTCCTTGGAGAAGACAGCACAAAGTGACCAGGGGGTGTCTCGCCACCAACCCAAGGGAACGATTCTGTCTGGGTAGTCTTGTGGGCAACAGTCCTCTTCAGCCGAACTGAGATTTTCTGTGATGACACTCCCAAAAGCATGATGGTCCGGTCCTTGCTCTCTTCACTGTGGTCCACGACTTCTCCGTTTTGGAAAATGAAAGATCCGTCTTCGGGTGCTGTGGAGAGAGAGATTTGTTAGTACTCTTAGACAAAGATGAACTCAAGAGTCTCCACTTTGTCTTACTGAGACCTTTATCTCAGGAGTTCTGCATTCCAAGGAGCTTCTGTTTTCAGATACCCAGTGTCAGGCACAAGTAGTAGGGAGTTTGCATCAGGATCCATCCACTCCAAGGAAAGAACATGTTTTCTTTTTCATTTTTTTAAATGTGTATGCATGTTTTGCCTGTAGTGTGTATGTATTATGCCACATGCATGCAAGTGCCCTTGGAGGTTTGAAGTGGATTTCAGATTCCTTGGAACTGGAGTTCCTGATGGGTGCTGGGAACTGAATCCAGGTCCTCTGCAAGAGCATCAACTGCTCTTAACCTCTGACTCATCCCTCTAGCCCTCAAAGTATCTTTTTTCCATTTGCACAAAAGTTACCTAGACTGTTATGGTTCCTATAAATAAGTTGGAATCCCTGCTTCGATGTGGAAGGTTTCCTAAGTCCTGGTAAAGACAGCAGGATAAATGTATGGGTAGAATGTTCTGTAAATGCTTTCTGTGGACTGGCGGGGGTGGGAGGGTGTCTTGAGAGGCTCTAATTACTCAAGGGTTTGATCCAGGTATCATAGCAGGAAGTCAGTATCTTCCCCTGGTGTAGGTGCCCAATAGCACCTGATCAACAGCACCCGATCAATAGCACCCGATGACTTTCATGTCCAACTTCCACTTTATTACAGCACTCAGTTAAAATCCATGCCAAGCCAGCCATGGCATAGCAATTGAGGTCAAGGGTAACTGGAAGTATCAACATGCAGTGATCATTCTTACCCTCTAAATTTGACCCACCCCACATTCACAGCAAACATTCCCAGTGCCTACTTACCATGGAGCAGATCTTTGGTTCCCAGTGGACAAAGGCTGGACATTGGCACCACAGAGCTGATGTTCTCTGTGGATAATGCTGGGCTCTTGGTTCGTTTCTTGCACTCAAACACTACCAGGTCTTTGCACTGTTTGTGGCAGTTCATCCCACAGTCTGCAAACAAGACATTGTACTCAGAAAGTCTTTCACTTCTTTAGCATCTCTCTTGCAACCAAATTCATGGAGTGCTTTCTTGTCAAACCCGGCTGGTCTAGCCTCTGGAGCTAGGACACCTGACATTCTTATTGAATCTAGGTAAGATCATCTCATTATACTTAATCCCCTTGGTAGGCCCTGGAGCCTGTTATCAGTGAGTCTTGGAATCAAGCAGTATCTCCTCATCTGGAGAGAAGAGATGCTGACTTAGCAAATATTGGTCCTGTGGTATCTGCTGATAAAAGGAAAACCTGACCTGGGCCTTTAGTAACCTTATCTAGAAGTGATTCCCTTTCCTCGAGGATCTATCCTACAAGGAGCACAGCCATCTGCATTTTTAGAGCAACTGAGGCAAAGAGAGGGTCTTGTAGAGGGAGAAAGCTGCTTGACTGGTCTTACAGGCACCCCCTCTTGGCTGGCAACAATCCCTCTCAGGGGGTTCTTCAGAAACCAGTTTGGATGCAAGGCTCTGAACTCAGCCAAGGAAGCTTGAACTGAATGGACAACTATGCACAAGAAATGTTATCAATGCGAGCTCTTCAGATGAGGGAAAATGTCCCTAGTCCCTGAAGCTGAGACTTACCTTTACAACGATAGCCTTGCTTGATCACGCCCCAGAGCTACAAGGCAGAGAAGAGAATATGCCATAGGTCATTCACCTGTCTGGTGGGAGGCTACACCTTGGCACTCACTCTTTGTCCTCATCCTACTGTGTACGACATGGGTATACCCTGGTGGCTCCCTCATGTCCTGTTCCTCTGACAAGAAGCTGCTGATCAAAGACAGCTGCTACCTATGCAAGAACTCTGTATGACCCAGCATACGCTTGATGGGAATGACAACAGGTTCCTGGGTCAGAAACTCTACCTTGGAGGAAATTATTAGTTGGATTGGGACAGAAAACAAACAGCACTCAAGTAATCTTTGAGATACAATTTTTAAGAAATTAGTTTATTTTTAGATGACTTCCCCCGTGTATATAATACACTATAGTCACACCCATCACTCCATCCCACCCTCTTTTATCCTCCTCCCATCCCTACCAACCCCTCCTCTCAGTATGTTCCCTTCCCACTGATGTATCTTTTGAGTTTTTGTTCTGGGACATGCTGAATTTAACCAGGACATCTTTGTGGGAATAGGCATAAAGAGACCCACTGGAACATGGGTAACTTCACTTCTCTTGAAAGGAGAAGAAAGACATCTCAATTTCTTATTCTCTAACATTTGAAACAGCATGTAACACTTTTTAAAGGTCTATCCAAATTTCACATTTCTGTACCATTTGTTCCAGAATTTTAATGTACCAAGGGAGGTTAAAAAAAAAGCAGGAAAAATTAGACAGGCTAAACCCATACTACAGAGGACTATGCTTTCTGGGTATTCTCTTGGGCTCTGAGCTGGAATGAGTGAGTATATGAAGATTTTGAGGCCATGACTGTTTTACTAGTTTAAACTGTCCTGTACACACACACACACACACACACACACACACACACACCCCAAGTTCAACTCTGACACATTCTAAGAATACTTACAAAGCCAGCACAGTTGTCACAGAAGGTGGGCTTCAGGTAAGTGGTCTCTTGAAAGTTGTGTGGAAAGCCCAGGCCTAGCTTGGAATAGATGGAGCTGGCTCTCATGAAGTAGGCTGTGATCTCATCTCTGCTGATGAGGCCTTCCCTGCAGCAATGACAGGCAAGAAGGTCAGCAGAGGGAGGGTGGCCTCTCACCTTCGAAACAAACCTTTCGTTTTGTCCTCCCTATGGCTGCTCTATTGAGTTCTCCTCATAGTAAAGGCACAAGATAGCAGACTGCTCTCCACAGCTGGGAAAGGGCCAAACGTGTGTGTTTAAGACTCAAAAGGGAAGTGGTATGAAATGTGTGTATAGAGAGGCAAAGGCTGTATGCTATGGTGTCTGGCTTGAGATAGGAAGGACACGTGTAAAACCTACTGGCCATGCATTTGATTTTCTGTAGAGAACTAAGATAAAGCTCTTATAGCCATGAGACAAATGTAGAAAGTGTTGATATGACTATGAATTGTTTCCATAATCTGTAACACCAAAGCAAGAAAGAGGGCTAAATGTTTCCTCTTCAGTGGGTGGTATGGGGAGTCTTTGCATGTGAACTGTGTAGAAATCACATGGCTTTCACAGTTGGCTGCAGTTCAGACAAAGGGACAGAGGCCTTCACTGCTGGCTCACTTTTCCCAGCATGGATCACACAGGTGCGACAACACATGCATCTGTGAGTTCCTCAGTGACCACTCCCAGTCTCACATGCTGCACCTCACCTGTCTTTGTCCATCACACAGAAGGAAAATGGAAAGCTTGCAGCGATCTTCTCAAACTCCTCCTGAGAGATATAGCCATCCTGGTCAAGATCATAGTTCTTAAAGACAGACTGGGGAAAAAAAAAAGAATTTCTTCCATTTACTAAAGAGAAACCAGTCATCCCTCACACCAGGGCATATCCCAGGCCTCTGCTATCCTAGCCACTACAGGCTACTGAGGTGCTCGAACCCTGTAAATATCAACTGTGCCGTGCACTGGCTTCTGCACACAGCTTCTGCATTGTGTAGAGGATGGGTCAGTTCTCCCTCCACTCTGCCCTCCCTGCCGGGCTCCATTCCTTTCTCTGGGAAGCTCAGAGCCTAGCCTAATTGGAAGTGCACCCTTCCTTGAGTCCTGTGCTCCTCATTGTTCTGGATGTGTGACCCAAGTATAAAGACCACATGCAAATGAAACCCCCTCCTCACCAGTTAGCAGAGCCAACCAGTGCCAGGTTTCCTATTCTGGTTATCATTATTCTATGCTGACATTTGCTCCATACCAACCGGTAACTTTTAAACATACATGCTCCCCTACAAGGGTGTCTAAGCAAGGCAAATCCACCTACTGGAAACCAGTGTGTTGCCGTTTCCTCTGAAACATTCTACATGTGTGGAATGAAGCAGTTCTGTGTTCCCAGGCCCCACATTCTCACCTTTGTGTCCCTTACCACTCTGGCCCTTCCTCTTTCCCACCTCCTGATACTAAAGCAGTCCACAGCAGGATTTTGCCTGCTGAAACAGATACTTACGTCCACCATCCTTTGAACGTGTTTGCTGATAGTCTTCGGGTCAGGTTTGGGAGACACTCCAGAGGCCCAGTCCACTACAACTGGTGGCTTCGAAGGTGTCAGTGGCTAAAATGGAATAGAAAAACTCTTGTGACTAATACAGGGCAATGGGGCTCCTTCCTTTTTCGATACCCAATTGTGTGCTGTAGCAGCAGAAAAAGCACAGGTTCCTAAAGTGCTCCTATATGACCCTCAGTGGCAGTTGTCATCACCCAGTCTTAGGAGAGAGACCTGGGTGTGCTTTACCTGGAGGCAGACAACAATGTGCCTCACACAGCACTGTGTCTCATGCTACTGCCTCCTCCCATTTTCTTTTCATTCATTTATTTATTTGTTCACTTTATTGTCCCTCCAAGTCCCGCTCTCCCACACTCTTCCCCCACTCCCCCTCCCCTTCTCCTTAGGGAAGTGGACCCGCCCCCTAACCCATACCAATCAGCCCTGACATATTAAGTCACATTAGGATTAAGAGCATCCTCTCTCACTGAGGCCAGACAAGGCAGCCCAGATAGGGGAAAGGGATCCAAAGGCAGCAACAAAGTCTGAGTAAGAGACTCACTCCTGTTGTTAAAGGACCCATGTGAACACGAAGCTGCATATCTGCTACATATGTGTAGGGGGCCTAGGTCTGGTCCATGCATGCTCTTTGGTTGGTGGTGCTCTGTGGGTCGCCATGGGCCCAGCCTCGTCTCATTTATAAGTCCCTGGTAGATTGTACCATTCAGACCCTCTTTAGGTATTCAGTCATTTACTGTCCACACAGTAGTCCCTTTGTCTAAACCATAAGTTGTTTATGGATAATAATTGTATGTCACATGTATGTTGAGCATCTCTCTCTGTGCTTTGCGTAAAGCCAAGCACACAGCAGAAACAATATACTTAGGAAGCAGCGGACGGCCAGTGGAGAAGGAACTTGATGAGCTTTAGATGCCTGCCACACTCAAGGGACTTGATGAGAAACTCACCGGGGCTCTGTGGTTCCTTGGTTCACGGGCATAGGAAAGCTCATAGATTTCGTCTTCTGTGTAGTATAGATCCAGGGATAACTGCAGGTTGAAGCAGAACACTGTTAATTGCTGGGACAGTGTCTGCCTTTCCCTGAACTGAGGTTTCTTTCTTGGTTCAATTTTCCAGTGGTTCATTTTCTTGGTGCTTAGCAGAGTTTTTGCTTGTTTGTTTTTAGTTTTATCCATTTTCTTTTATGTGTGAGTGTTTTATCTGGATGTATGTATGTGTATCATGTACATGCTTTGTACCTGCAGAGGTCAGAAGAGGGCATTAGAATCACTGGAACTGGAGTCACTGATGTTTGTGAGTCACCATGTGGATGCAAGGAATTGAACCATGGGCTTCTGTAAGAGCAATGGGTGTCCTTAACCAGTGAGCCATCTCTCCAAACCCAGCAGTTTGTTTTTAAAATCCACTAAGTGCTGGCCAGTAAGATGTCACTTGTTGTGACCTGAAACCCACATTTAGCTGGAAGAAGAGAAATGACTCCACAAAGTCGTCTTCTAACATCCACTCTTGCATCGTGGTATACATACATGCATACATACATACATACATACATACATACATACATACACACACCTTCTTTTTCTCCAAATAAAATAAAAGTTTGGCTAGTATAAGACCTGATATTTCAATAGGGAACCCATTAATTCTTTCTTATTAGAATATTCTTTAAATACTGACAAAGTTTCAAGATGTTCTCTTTAAATTGAGATTTACTGTCTGCTTCTGTAGAGAGTTGATGTTGGTGTCTGAGACTTGCCAAAGTCACATGATTAAAGAAAAAGGGCCTAGAATGTGGCCTGAGCTGTGACTGGAGCCTGTGGCATCACCAGAGTGCTCTGGGAGACCATGGTCTTCATCCCTTCCACTTTGTACAAAGAAGCAGGTTTCAACTTGTGATTTGAGAACAGGAGGAGAAGTTCGAATCACCTCAGACTGTACGGACCAGACTTGGAGAGTATAGGCCCATGTTCATGCAGCTGGCACACCTGAGCATCACAGCTTTGGAAGGAAGTACAGCTGATTTCACCCCATACCTACTACAAACTCAGATCTCCACTCCCCATACCTGTCCTTGGCTGGAAAGTCTTCAGGCACAGAGATCTAAGCTGAAAGTAACAGGACCCCAAGAACATCTCATTTTCTTGTTTTGTTTGGCTAGTTTTCACTCCTTTCTTACTGTACTTTATGAGAGTACCCTGTCTCTACTTGTGATCAGCTCCATCTTGAGAGCTTAGAGACAGCTTTTGCAGGAGTAGGAGAAGACCCCTAGAATTCTGCAAGGCACACTGCTTAAAACAAAGTCAGTTTCCTGGGTCCCATTCCCCAGCCTGAGTCTAAGTTGAGGTCGCTGTTACTTAATAATGTCAACTCCTTTGTATAGTTGGTCTTTGTGCTTCTGTATCCCATCCATAAAGAGGAGATGGTTCTACTCTGTAGCTAGTATATGAGAAGGAAAACAGACTCCCCCTTCCTCCCCACAACCTTCCTCCCCACAACCCTCCTCCCCACAACCCTCCTCCCCACAGTACTCCCTCCCCAGTTTATAGCTAGTACTTAGCAGTTATTCTTCCATGGGAATCTCACCGTCAGCAGGTGCACCAAGTCCTTGTTGGCATCTAATGGTGGGGCCACCTCCTGTAGCTGGACCAATTCATTGATATGATTGTAAAGGGCCAGGAGCTTTTGGACGTTCACCTTCCCATCTTCCAGATAGTCGGGCATGGCTTCGTACAGGGATATGAGGTCCTTGAGGTGCACACCCAGTATGGGGATTTTGAAGTGGGTGCACTCCCCATAGGCTCGCCTGTAGTTGTCATAGTTTCTGCAGGAGGACAGCAGTTCAGTCATCTCACCCAGAACCTACAAAACAGAACAAATTGGTCACTGGCACCTGCAGGGCCTAGTATTCTGTTCGTAGCAGCCACCTTGCTTACTCTCAGGCCTGCCACGGTTTTACTCCATCCCTCATATGTTGGATAGTGAGTGATACATCTAATTAGTATCTATTACAACTCCCCAGTTAAAACTCCAGCTACATCAAATGTCAAAGGATAGTCATAAACAAAGTATGTGTTCCTCAATATCACTACAGTTTAATTTAAATAGGATTTTATCATTATATATTAAAAGTGATTTAGTTTTAGAACTAATATAGGCACATGACACAACAATTAAAGGTACAGGACTATACAGTAAATAATAAATGCTTTTTCTAACCCCAAACCATGATTTGCCTTCCCTAGTGCCCTTAAAAGCTCTCAGAATCATTGCACTGAATTGGCACACGAGGTCAGCAGGTGCCGCCTTTGCTGTTGGCCTGGGAAAGGATGTGTTTCATTTGGTGGAGCTGCAGTAGTGTAGTGCAGGTTACTACTCTGTGGCTCAGGGTTCTCAAGATGGACCTATGTCTGGAGGGAGCAGCCAGATACATTCTTTTCAAACACACCGGGTTCATGTCAGTTATAGAGCCCCATCCTCCAAGTGCAACAATGCCCAACTTTTCAGAAGCAAAGATGTGGAGCAACCTTGCCAGTCATCTTTTCCCATGAAATAACCATATTAGACAGTATGACAAATTCTTTTAATAGAAATGTGTCTAACAAGAACTGTCTCTATACAGTGAGGAAGTAGAGACTTAGACTGTGCCCACTCAGTCACTCTGAGACAGCAAGGGAGCTCCCTCTTCACCCCTTTCTCCAATACTGCTGGCGAATGTGAGCTACATGACATCACAAGGTGGGATGCACGGCAGAATGTAGGGCATAGTAATTTTTGTTACTGTTTCTGTGGCTTCTGATACACAGGCGATCTTTCAGTGTGTTAGAGAATGTTATGGAATGACCAAAGATGCCCCCTGTTTGCCCAGCCATAGGGGATGAAAGCGGAAACAAAAAGGACTCCTTGAAAGGAGGATGAATACATGGAGTAGATGGATAAGGACAGGGAGACCTATGAATATATCCCCCAAAAGCTCCTTTTCCAGTGTAGGATGGTTTTATTTGTGGATAGTAAAGTCCCTTGTCATTAGATGACTATGCCTGAACAGCCATTGTTAGCTATCCCATGCCGTGCATGGCTCACTACACCATGCTGAGTGGTACTTACACCAACAGCTCTCTGCATATCCTGTGATATCTAACTAAGAATGTAGGACAGTGCATGAGACCACACCCGAGTAAAACGTGTTGCAAGACTGCAGCAAATGGCGGGGGATGTAACTCAATGATCAGGCTCTTCCCAACAATACTGCATCTAAAGAATACATCTCCAACTCTGAAATTCAAGTGTCCAGACAGCCTGCAAGTGTTCTAGTAAGCTAGTGTTCCGGGTTGCCACTGTGTAAATGCCCTTGTTGAACAACTGAATTTCTAATCATTTTGGGAAGAAAAAAATCTAAAGTAAGGAGAGCTGGGCAAGGGAGTCAATGACAAGGATGGTAACTGAACTTCCAACACCTTGTAGACACACAGGAAAGAGGCACACATTATTTTAAGAGGGGCACAGTGATACTGAGGCCACACACACTCTGGGGTCTGTGTGACTCATCCATCCTGATTTCCTTGGAGTTTGCCTCCTTGGCCCCTAATCTTGTTGACAAGAGATGTGGTGGCCCTAATGACCTGAGAGAAGACAGCTCACTGACCTTATTGATCTCATGTGGGACATGTGAACTTGTCTCCTTGAGCCTGGAGATGGAGCTGTGACACAGTCCCCCAATCACAGCCATCAGCGTGTTGAAGTTCTGTAGCTGGTGGAGCTTCTGTGACACAGAGGACAGATGACAGCAGAATCACTGTACATGTCGTTACATGGCAGTGCTTAGAAGCTGACGTCGCTACTCTGTACATTTTCCATATAGTTAGAATTAACAGTCAGGAGCAAGAGTTTTCTCCAGACTAAAGCAAGATTGGCAGGGATGTCATATGCATCTGATCTGTGGACTACCATCTAAATTGTTGATTTCCAAGAATTATTGAGAACATACGCAACAAAGACTTCTGAACACAACCCCATAAATTCTGGTTCCATGGACTAAGGGTAGGCTTATACAATATGTCTAATCTGTCTTTAATGAGTATTAGAGAAGGTGGACAATTTCCAAACTTGGAGAATCACTGGTGTAGACAACCCAGAGTCAGAAAATATAATAATCACGATCTTATTGCCTTTATCCTATTGCCAGGCTTATTATTAAGGTAAAGATGTGATTTCCCTGTGAGATCCTTGTGCTGGTAAAGGATAACAGCCGGGGAAGAGAAGTTTGACTCTCTGACCCTCAAAAGCTGAGTATGCCATCCAGTAGAGTCTCGAACCTAGGACCTAAGACAACTCAGGCTGGTCTGGCTCCAGTGAAGTTGAGAATTGCCCATGTGGCTAGTTATGAGAAAATAAAGTGTGTCCTGAAAAACACCAAAGAGTTGGGTCCTGATCCTGAGATGGCCCATGTGGCCTTCCACGTTGCTCTTGGGTGAGAATGCAGGAGACAACAAAGCCACTGTGGGTCTGAAGGGACGTGATTCAGACTAGGCTCAGGGATAGGTCATTTGCCTCGTGGACTAGGATGAACGTCTCAATGCAACCACTCACCTGAGCCACGTGGATGAACTTGATGAAGACCTCTGCCCGGAGCTGCGGGGTGGGACGGCTGAGAACCATCAGCTGTACCCACTGGGAGATGCCATTGCACAGGGCAATGGACCGCTCCATGGTGGGGTTCTCCTTTACGCAGCTATTCACAAGGTAATTTTGATAATCAGAGAACTGGAGGGAAAAAAGACAGCCATCAGAATGGAGCACTGGTATCCTTGGAGTTCTGAGAGGGATGTCAGCTCTGCTCAGCGGTGGTTGGGAACTGGCATGGGCAAACAAAGCTATGCCACCTCCCTGGCATCAGGTCAAAAAGAATGATGGGAGGGAGATCACATCAGGCCCTTCTACATCAAGTCCAATTGGCACACAAGGATGAGTACACATCAGTTAGCCCAAATAGCATACTTGAGTAGATAGTTTTCTTTCTTTTCTGAATAGAGCATACTATAATAGAAAATGGGTATTAGTTCCAGCTCTGAATCTTCAGTTGAAGAACACAATTTATCTCTCCACCTGCTATCTAAAAATCTGTGATCTTAAAGGCTCCCTATCCAAGAACCTGCTTTAAGCATCAAGATAACACACAGTATGGAAGAACTTCTGTTCCTAATGGTGCTACACAAATGTGAGGTAGTGCTAATCGGAGAGTTAGCCTCCTAACACTAGCCTGTCTGAACTACCTCATACTCACAAACTTGAGCAGAAGCCGAGTGAGAAGGATACCTGGAACATGGCTAACTAATCACACAGTGGCCAGGTTTCCCAACTATGGATAACAATGGGACTACATGTGTGAGGCTGAAATATTCTGGACAGTCTGGTCTATGTGATGATTATAGCTCACATGCCCCTTCCCCAAGAATCTCTTAGCTTCAACAGTAAAGAAGAACCTAGTCTCCAGGGGTACTCCTATGGGGGCCCTGGTGCTGTGCCAAACTCTGTACTTTGAAAGCCAGTGTGGGCAGGTGAAATAACTCGAAGGACATTCTCAAAGCATCAAGGCTGATCTAAGTGCCAATGCACGGCTTGCCACTCTACCTTTCTACTGCTCTGGAGATGATGGGAGTTCCCAATCAGATGAAGAGACTCCAACCAGCCTCTACTGATACCTGCTAGACTTGTAGTATGATGGGAAATAAATTTTAGCTTTGTTAAGGCGTGTGTGTATGTGTGTGTGTGTGTGTGTGTTAGAGAGAGAGAGAGAGAGAGAGAGAGAGAGAGAGAGAGAGAGAGAGAACATGAATGTGTATCCCCCCTAAATACACACCCAGCCTTGCCTAATAAAACAGATGTCCATTACCCAATCCCCACCCACGATGCTGGTGAGCAGATGCATTTGAGCAGGACAGAAGCACTCTTCAGAAAAACTGTGAGATTGCTACAGAAAGCAAAGGTCTTCTTTGTTCTAAGAGGAAGCTGTCACCCCCTCACTCCAATGAATACATTATATTCCTTCTCACTTGAAATATGTTCAACCTACTTGTCTTACTTTTCTTTTTAAACAGAGAATTATCCATGTAATATAATTCTTCTAGGAAGTGTTAAATAAAGAAATCACAGCAGAGATACATTTTCCTACAGCTTCATGTTGGATGGAAACTTATTGTTTGAGGAAGAACAAAAACAAACAAGAGTCTGCTGAAATAGCCTTCTATGAAGGGGCCAGGCCACTCAAAAGATACTGAAGCTTTCATTTGTAAACAGAATACTGTTCAACCCTGAGATGCTGGCTTTCATTGACTCTCTTACACTGATCATCACTTCCATCTTCCCAGCCAAACATTGGCATAAAGCAGACACCACACAGGCCAGGGGCTGCTCTGCCAGTGTCTCCAGCACAGCTCTGATTTCTAGGGGAATAATGTCTCTTTTCAGAGACCATCTGTCCAGTCTTGGGACAGGCGAGGTAGGTTAAATGGAAAAATCCCCAGCTGAAGCTTCACAGTGGGGCCCAGCACTCTGAGGAATGCTCACGAGGAATCTGGGTGGTTGGCACAGGGGGGTGTTTGGAGATAATCAGTCCTGAGTGGAATCTCCTAGGCTCTTGGTTGGGCGATGACAGGATATCAATGTTATGGGAGAAGGTATGACGTAATCACTGTGATCTGGTTTACTCTTTTCTGTCCACACACAGCTAGGCTCAATAAGTTGGCGCTGAGTGATTGGGACACATGAGTTCTAACCCCAATAAGCAGTTCAGACTTTGCTCGTCATCCTGCTGGCCCTCCATCCCACACCTGGGAGTCCAGGTCATTCTAGGTCAGGCAATGCAGTACTGTCTGGTGTCAAAGCAAAATTGAAGACAGTACCTGTGGGAGGGGATCCTGAATAAGTGTATCATGCTTCAGAAAAGCACATTGGCCACTGACAGTGTGTTGCATCTAACATGGTGGCAAGTTCTCTTGGGTGGGTGACAAGTTCTCTTGTGTGGAATAGTGTTCTTTGGTGTCCTGTAGAGTTAGCTGTGAGAACTACAGTGAGAACAGGATGTGCTGTGATCTTTCCCTGTTGTTGATGGTGATGTTGAATCCCTTCCCCTTCATCTCTCTTTGCTCTGCTTGGCTACAGCAACAGCGTGAGTTAGCACAGTTTGCTTCTAGAAATATGATAATGCTGGCCAGGTTGGCACCATTTTAGGGATTTAGGTATGCTTTGGAATAAATTGGTCACATCTGTTTTAGCATTAGGACCTCCCAGAGCTGTTTGAAGCCTACCCTGGAATTCCAACTCTTATTCCCCATTTTATATTTTCTTTCTCTCTCTCTTCCTTCCTTCTTTCCTTCCTTCCTTCTTTTATTTCTTTTCTTTTTTTTTTGGTAAAGGTTACGTAACAATTTTCTAAAAGTCTAATGATGATCAGGGGTAAAGGGCATGTGTACCGTCATATAAGCATGCATGCAGTATATATCATGCAACTCCCCCAGTGTCATAGCTTGATAGGTTGAGTGAATGCTGGGGTGGTATGTGGGCACAGAAGGTATGGGGTGGGGAAACAAGGCATTGGCAGCCAAAGGAATTCTGATGGCATGGGGTTTCCAGATCCTGGGATGCCTGCTAAAGAGTCTTCCAACATCGTGCCAAGGAAAGCATCATGCTGGGTTAGGAGGGAAACTGGCTGCTGACTTTCTCTGCTTATATCCACAAGTGTCCCAGAGTAGCTTTCCTCATTCCCCTTGTCTACGTACAGATATCCTTCGGAAGGACTTGAACTCAAGGTAGGTGAGGTGTTCAGACAGTTCTTCAGGTTCCAGATGGTCAAACAGCAGGGACACTTTCCGCTTCTTGCTGGTATTTGATTTTATCCTTTGAGTCAGTTTCCTGGACCAGTCTCGAGAATTACTTTTGTGAGTAAATGAGAAAGGGAGAAGACAAGGAAAGTCAGTCCCAAGTGCTTTTCCTGAGTAAGCATACTAGTGTTACCCACAGAATTCCCAAAGCATAGTTAGCAAGCTCCATTTGGCAAAATGATGCATAAACGGAGTTTCCCCAGTCCATCTTGCTTTTCCTGATAACCATTCAAAGAAATGAGCCTTTTGGAGGCAGCAAGAGAGACAGGAGGGCAGTGGGAAAGGGGCATTTTTAGTCCCTGTTCCTGACTCTTCTTCTGACTTTAGTGTGCCTATTCCTTCGATGTCTCTCTGTGTTCCATTAGTCCTGTTAGGGTTATGGGACTGTTGGTGGAAGTCATAAGAGAGAGCTAATTTTCATGCCAGAAGAGCTCAGAAAAGAATAGAGAGAAGACAGCATGCCTCAAGAAATTGCTGACAACAACATGTGGTCACACTGGGCAGAAACAAGTCATTTTCCTCTAATGTTCCCAGTTACAAAAACGACCATAGAAAAACTGACCCTAGAATGACCGAGTTATTCCCCAATGTCCTCACAGCCCACCCCAGAGTCTTTCTTAGTTTCAGTTTCATACTAAGCAGAGGAAAGCAGCCAGTGTTGAAAGGCAGCGGGGTGCAGGCTTGGGTTTCTAAACAGGCATTTCTGAGAGCTTTGACTCTTGACACAAAGAGTCCCTGGTTTTAAGCTTGGGAAAGGATACAAATTCTATGGACCTCTTCCCCACCTGTACTCACGACTCTCAAATGCCTAGCAAAGGAAAACATAACTCATGATTCCTTAAATATATCAGGTCAGGAAATATCTTCAATTAACAATTCTAAAAAATGCACAGTGAAAGACATCGTGAGAGGAAATTTTGGGACAGAAGAATGAGGTTTTCAAGTGGCCCTGGGCTCTAGGGTTTTCATCTTTAAAATGAAAAGGTTGATATTTTTGGGTAAAAAAAAATTCTTTTATCTACCAAGTTATATAATACTAAGCAGTGGAGAACAGAGGACCAAACAGATGAACAAATTGATTTGGGATTGGGGGTGTGGCTTTGAAACCATCCCTTTGTGCATGAGTATCACAAGCAGGGATCGGAGGGTAGTTACAACTCTGCCACCAGTTCTCATCTGCACTGTGTCAAAATATTTGACAGTGATAAGTTGATGGATAGAGACCAGTCACAGACCCAGGCCAGTCACAGACCCTGGCCAGTTACAGACCCTGGCCAGTCATAGACCACAGGCAAAAACAGGAGTTTGGGTGAGTTGATGCCCCCAGTGCTGTAGTTCTAGAACTCTGTATTTTTGGAAATTTGTATTATTGCAAAACAATTGACCACACATAAAAACCCCAGCATGTAATATGTATGCCCTCCTTCCCCAAATTAAGAAGGGCTCATTTTCCAGAGTGAGCCAACTGTGTGAATAAGGAACTCAAAGAATGATGTGAAATATCCCCCAGTTCCCTTGAAGCTCTGGGAGTCAAATGATCTTTCACAGATATCTGTTAATGTTCTAAATCTCAGCTTGAGACATTCTGTAATAGTTCCTGGTGCATGTAAGTTCAGGAGTACCTGTTGCCCTAACTACTAAGGAGACCCTAGCCCAGATAGAAGGCTTTCAGTTTCTCATGGGATGGTTACCTTCTAGTCACGCCTGGCTTGCTCTGTTCTTTGTTCCCATCCCCTGCAACTTCCTTATTGGATAGCCTCTCTGCTTTTCTATTAAATGCCAAGTTATCTTTGGTAGGGCTCTCAGATCATGCTTGTCTGAGCTTCTTGGAGGTGGAGGCAGTGAGAGGCCCAGCAACACAGCTCAGGTTACTGGAGGAATGTGGACCCACCAAAGGACCCACCAGAACCTTGACACTCACATTTGTGTTGTGTCGATGAGATGGCAGTGGGACTCCTCACCATTGGCTTTCACCAGGTCTTGAAACTCTTCCATGGTGCTGGTCAAGCTGGCATCCATTTTGAACATGATCCAGAATTCTGTTATCCAATACCTACAAGGAGGGAGGAAGAAAGAGCCCTCAGCTCTGGGCCTCACAGTTGGGCAGATTCCCAAAGAAATCTGAGTCTACAAAAAAGTACTCAGAAGAAGACAGAGTGAGATTTGTTCTGTAGCAAAAGATCTGGGCATAGATGGCTTCAGGAAGGGAAGAAAACCATCTAGCAGGCTTCAGTGTCACCACACACAAATCAAATTTCTTTGAGAAGAAAAGGCATATCATATGAAAGAACCCAGACAGAATCTAGGCACAGCCATGTAGAAAAGCAACTGTCCAAAAATGGTGTGTGTATCTGTAAAGTATGTTTTTATTACATGTTAATATAACTATAAAAATAATGTTTATCATAACCTGTATAAACTAGAGAGAAGTCTTTACAACAGAAAGCTAAGCAAAAGCTACCTTTTGTTGTTGTTATTTTTTGAGACATGGTTTCTCTGTGTAGCCTTGGTTGTCCTGGCGCTTGTTTTGTAGACCAGGCTGGCCTTGAACTCAGAGATCTGCCTGCCTTTGTCTCCCAAATGCTGGGAGTGAAGATGTGCTAAAGCAAGGGGATGAAGGGATAGGAGTATGCAAGCAGAAAGCAGTGAAAAGGACAATATTGTTTCAAAATGCCATAATAAACCCCACCAACTTTATGTTACCTTAAAAAATAGTAAAAAAAAATACTAAAAAATGAAATAAGGAAGGATATATACAAAACGGTAGTTGGTTATGAGCATTTATTATATTGTTTTCAGAATTTTTAAAATGCTCAATGGGCTATATTACCATAATAATTAAGGATAAAATAAAGAAGAAAACAGAGACCCTTGATTATCCTTGTATCCTTCTCTTGACTCAAACTCATAAAACTAACAGAAATAAGAATAAAAGTCTTAAGCACAGGTACACTGGAGGAAATCCACTATTTGGCTGACTTTCCAATATTAAGTAAGGCCTTTACCCTTTGGTCTGTCCAGGGGGCAGCCATCAGTGTCCAAAGGTAGCCTACAGTGTCAGAGGCAGACTACAGTGTGAGAGGCAGACTACAGTGTGAGAGGCAGCCTACAATGTCAGAGGCAGCCTACAGTGTGAGAGGCAGCCTACAGTGTGAGAGGCAGCCTACAGTGTGAGAGGCAGCCTACAGTGTCAGAGGCAGCCTACAGTGTGAGGAAACCTATGCAAGGCTGAGAGGGAGAAGCAGGAAGGACCAGCAAGAGCAGAATTGTGGACAGCAGCTTTTCATCCCATCTCTCTCACTCCACACAGCCTTCAGATCACAGAGACATTACCTGACAAAATAGCAGATCTTCAGACAAATTCCTGGAGAATTCTTTTCCAAGGCATCCTTATATGTAGGATCATGGTTAAGGAAAATTGAAGCTGTATTACAGAAACCATAAAATACTTTGGAAGTATTTACCAAGTTAACCCCTAAAATGTGGGCAAATTACCTCGTGCATATGCCCTAGTGACTAGGAGCCCAACTGAATGAATGAGTTAGAAAGAGATTCCTTTAATTTTTAAAAATTTTTTCTAGTAACTGGTGTATATAATAACTATTTAGGTAGTGAGAACTCTCTACATATATATATTCAAATGCATTGAAAATTCAAAAGCAATACCATGAACATTACACACACACACACACACACACACACACACACACACACACACCAGGCATTAGTTGACTAACCTTGTATACTACATGGCAAGACAGACAAAGCCATAGAATAATATAAAAAATACAACCAAAGAGCATTTTATCAATCTTTATAATTATGAATATTTTGAAAGAACAAAAGAACACCCCTGTATTTAAGTGACTTTTGAGGTACATGGCAAGTGTATTTGTTTATTTAAGAATCAGATGAGAACTCTAGTCCAGTGGTGAATGTGGGTATGACCTACCATCTTTCTTCTTGACAGATTGAAGAGCAAGCTACCTCTCTTTCTATCCCACAAGGCTATGGCTTCTTTCTCTTTTAACAATGGGGAAATGATAATTGCAATATAGAGGTCAATGAATCACAGCTAGGCTGGAGAGAGGGGTCCAGCAACAAGCAGCTGAGATCACTAACTGGAGTAGAATCAGCCCTCTCTCAGAAGGAAACCTTTGGAAAAATTTGAGTTGAATACAGTGTTCCTAGAACCACAATGCTGTGTTTATGAGGAAGGCCTGTGTGCATTTAAAAAATATGTACACTTCAATAATTTCAAGCGCCTTGGACCCACAGGTTTGAAACTTCAGTGTTGGATATTTGATTAAGTGTAGTAGGTATGTAGTTTTAAGTTTAAATCTTACTGATTTTTTTTTTGCCCAGCTTTAGAACACCTAGAATAATGTTAACCCATTGGATAAATTACAACTCAAGAAAAATAAACCTAAAATGTAAATCTTAAAGGTGAACAAACTAAACTTGAAAACACAAAGAATTATGGTAAAATTTGTAATTTTAATAAATATAAGACTACTTTGGAAATTAAATATGAATATATTTATTTCTTATTGAATATATTCTTGAAATTAGAGCAAGTGCACACACACAGACACACACATCCAAATCACAACAAACCCACACAAAACCTCACAAATCAACAACACAATTAAAATCAAAGCATTCCAGTCTACCAGTGGCAAATGAATGAAGAGAAAAGTTCAGAAGTCAAGAACATAGAATGACTACACATTTCTTTGTTGCAATAAGAAAATGTGTAATGTCGGCATAAATAACACAAGGTACATTCTTGATACTTTTGAGGCGCTATGGTTTTTTCAATCTTTCAACTCGTTGAAGTATTTATTCTTCCTTAGTAAAAGGGAAGGATATAAACATGCACAAGCTTGCACATAAACATAGACACACACACTCACACCCACACACACACACACACTCACACCCACACACACCCCTCTTTTGAAAGAGCTAAGATTTAAATGCTAAGTCAATACTTTTTTTGTAGTGTATCCTCCTCGCTAGTTTCCAAGTATTTTGTGCACAGGAGATGTATTTTGTGCAGCCCTTGGACTAGGAAGTTTCCAAGCATCCTTCAGAAAGAGGAAGTCCCCCAGTCCTTGGCTAGTGGGCCATGGCAAAGACAGCCGGCTTAAGACTGAGCCTGCAGTTTTTGGTTTAAGCAATGGTATTGTTGCTTGCAACTGAAAATACAGAGCCAATGCACACTTAAAGAGGAACTGGTGTGCTAAGAGGAGTTAAGAAAAACAAAAACACAAGGGGCAAGCTAACAAATATATTTGAATCATTAAAATATCAGCAGGTCAAACTAGTCCAGACTTTCAAGAAAATCATTTATGAGAGACAAATGTAAACTTAAAAGTCATCCTGGGCCCACAGATTGATGGAGGACGTCATTGTGTGAAATGACCCACAAAAGGTTTCTGAGTGAGAAGACGCTGTGTGCAAGTGTGCTTAGGGGAGAGGTGACATGAGGACCTGGGAAGGACATGGGTGGGTACAGTTCAGAAGTCCTTGGAGAAAGGCCTCAGAAGCATGGGTTCTCGTTATGTCCAGTGCTTCTGGAAGGTATGAGCAAAGTCCACTGGGCCTGGCAGTTGAGAGGCCACAGCAACAGTGGAGGAAAGTCTGAGTGCTTGGGTAGGAGCCTCAGTTGTGTTCAGCAGTGGGTGGGAGTAGAGATTGGAGATTGTGAAGGCAGACTGTTTAAGAAGGTTTCACATCAAATTTCTAATCCTAACAGTCGAATAAAGGGGAAACAGGGTTAAGAGTTTATTTTTAGATGAGGGACATTTGAATGTGTCATGGCTGGGGAGCAGGTGCCACTGAAAGGCTGTGCAAGCGCGCAGAGGGGAGGGGGCGGAGTGTGGAGGATGTGATGGGCGGGCCGTGTAGGAGTTGCTGCAGAAACATTACCCAGTGGTGCCCCAAAGGAGGCCACTCAAGAACATGTAGTCCCAAAGCCAGCACATTTTGAGGAAGGAGTGCTTAATTGCTGGTGTTGTTCACAGTTGCTGGTGCATGGAGTCATAAAAAACATTGAATTGGTGTGAAACTCTCTGCAGAGGCCCACTCATCACAAGTATCTCTCATTAGGTGGCCCTCCCAACGCTCTACCCTGGGACAGTGGTCTCTGAGATGGAAGAGACAACTTCATGGTAATTTAGAGAAGGGTTGTGGTGTTTTCTTTTTCTATGCCAGGTTGTAGTGTTTCTTGTGCTTTCTGGAAAAGGATTTGCACAGTCGCACGTCCTGACTCAGCCCCAGAGACCTGGGCCTCAGGTGCTAGCTAACTGGTTTCATGTCTCCAACTGCAATTTTCCTTTGAGGACAACAGCTCACAGTGTCACCAGCATTTTGAAGGAAAAAGCAGGCAACTTCCATACCCTACAACAGGAGGTCTTCGTCCAGCAAGGTCTAACTGGCCCACAGTGTCACAGCCTAGACCAAGAAGGTCATGCAATGCAGGTGAAATAGCTGAACCTTTCTTCAAAGCCCAGGAGGGCTGAAGAACTCACATGAAGTCCCTCAAGAAATGCATCATTCAAGATTGACAACTGTCCTGGTTAGTCTGTGCAGGATGAATACGATTTGCGACTAATATATAATGAAAGATGTTTTTAAAAAATTCACAGGTGATGTTAATGTTACCTGCATTTGTATGTTGACTTTCTTGACCAACTACCACACAGAGAAATCTGCATAAATAATATTGTCCTACCTAAAAGAAGCTAGACACATAGATGCAGATATATAAGTTTGTAAACACACAGGTTCGCATGCACATGTGGACACACACACACACCCCAGTGCTCAAACACACAACCATTCCCTTAAAAGGACAGATAAAGGCATCTACTGCTCAGGTTTATTCCAAATCAACAAAAATGAAAGCACACTTGAAGTAGCAGCATACTTTCTGATGCCCAAGGATATAGATTCATGAGTTTTTGTAGCAGCTCAGCCGAGGAGATGATGATCCGGTGCATGGTTAGCATGACTTGCAACAGTTGGTTACTTCGACACAAGTTTCCATCCGCATCTGAAAGTGCAAAGAACAGCATGTGAGTCTCTCAGAAAGAGATGGTAGGAGGTGGGGGGAGGACCCTAACCCTCCTTCAAAACTCCAGGGGACAGACAGCTTAGGGCTGTTCAAACACAGCTCTCTTCCAGCTGCCCAGTGCTTCTCAGCGTCTTTCCTCCTAGATTTTACCATCCTCCTGTAACCCCTGCCTATCCCCAGTTGCTTATGAATCAAGCTGCCCCAAAGGTGATAGAGTCTTGTCAAAGGGATAACGTCTACATCTGGATTGAAAGCAGAGATAGCTGTAGGATTTATGGAACCTAATGTTTATGTAATTGGGGATTGAGAAGGACTTTCTCTAGCATCAGAGTGGGAAGTCACAGGATTAATATACAGTTAAAATAAATATCTTTCAAATGTTTTACAAAGGCACATGGCTAGTTAGATGTATTTCTAGGGCTGTGTCCTAGCCTTGGGCATGCAAGTGAGGGAACTGAAGTCCAAGCTATCCCACTTATAAGGTCCCTGTGGTGAAATAAAAGTAAACATTACATATGAAGAGTGATGGTGGATTTTGAGGGTCCACGATGATTTGCAAAAGGCACCACTAACTGCATATTTCCAAATCCCATTGGGTAGCAAGCTGCGTTCTATACAGAAGCATTGAGTGTAAAGATGCCCTTTGGAGTGCTTTCCATCACTGGCTTTGTTTCTATGGTATGAGATGTCTAGAGCTGTGCTGCTTGTCCCTACCCTGTCTACTCGATGACTTTCACCATGAATCTCAAATTGCTAGCTAGGTCCAGTTGGCTTTAGTCTTTTGAAACAATCAGCAAGGGATGGGAGGAGAAAGAAGTCAGATTGTTTTTTCCTCACCCCTCTCTGCTTTGACCTGTTTTCTACATCCTGGGTGAGTTGTCATGGTGGTTGGCCCTTCCTTAGTGGCTACTGTGCTCTCTAGACTCTCAGTCTTATCTCCTAACTTATTGGACCTAAGGATGAGAAACAGTGCTTGTGGTTGGGTAGTTCTGATATGACATCTCTCAATTTCACCCTCATCTCCATAAGTAGATCTGCCTGTCTGTCTGTCCGACTGGTTGTCCATCCATCCATCCATCCATCCATCCATCCATCCATCCATCCATCCATTCATCATCTATCTATAAATATCATCTATCTATCTATCTATCTATCTATCTATCTATCTATCTATCTATCTATCTATCTATCATCTATCTATAAATATCATCTATCTATCTATCTATCTATCTATCTATCTATCTATCTATCTATCTATCTGAACTACTGTCCATCTATAGTGCCTTCTAAAATACATTGTAAAAGTGGTGATCATTTTCATTCTGTTTCAAGTTCAGTGAGTTGTAAGTACAGGACGTGGTCTCAGAAGTTCTGAATCCTCAAATGCTGATCTCAAGTCACATGTCATTGAGAAAACTCGAGTGCTTACTAGCTCTCTACAGCCCTCACTGCCTGTCTCCCCTTTACCATAGAAGATCCTGTGATCTCCTCTCTGTTTCCTTCTCTTCTTTTCTAGAGCTGCTAAGCTTATTTACCCTGGTGAGCTTGCAGTATCAACATTTTCCCTGTCGGCTTTGATGCCCACTGACATTTAACTGTGCTCCTGAGTTTTCTACGTAAACCAAAAGTAAATCGATGCTGCATTTCTGTTTTCCTCTTCTTCAAGAACTCAGGGTCACCCCTCTTTTCCTTCAGCCACTTGTCAACCGTTCCATTTCAACTTCTGTCCCCACATGTCTGTTGGATAGTTGGTTCTATAGGGTCTCTGTACTTAGCCTAGGTTGGTCTTGAACTGGAGATCTTCTTGCCTCAGCCCTCCAACTGTTGGGATTCCAAGCATGAGCCATCATAACTGGGGTAACTACTTAATTTCCAAGATGATCAATCAGCTCCACACTTCATTAGCTTTCCTGTCCTCATCTTACTTCATGATTCAGTTAGTCTTCAGTCCAACAGAAGCCACACTGATGAGTCTCCTCCCGGAAGGCTTCTCTTGGCTCCATCTCTCCACACTCTGTCACGTCTCTCTCAGGCTCCTCTTCTGTCTCCTCTCCCTCTGCTAAGCTCTTAAATGTCAGCTTGTGCTACACTTTAATCCTCCCACTTCTTTCTGCTAACATTTTTTTTTATTTTAAAACTTCTTAAATTTTAAATGAAAAAGTGAACTCTTTCCCTGGATGAACTAATCTAGGCTCTGACTAACACCCTCTCTATGTGAATATCTGCCAACTGCTGTTTTCAGCATGGAGCACAGACTTAACACGTCCAGGGGCATCATCTCCATAAAAGCCTAAGTCCAAGATAGAACTCTTGACTTCTCCTCTGGTTTATTTCTCCTCCACCCTGTCTCATCTACGAAACAGCACCACCACCCTCTGAGTTATTAAAATTAAACCTAGAATTCACTTGCAGTTCTTCACTTTCCCTGGCACCTGACCCATCAGTGAGTCTTCACTTCTTTCTAGCTTTGTTGTCTCTCTAGAGTGGCCACCGTGATGCAACAAGCTAACTGGTCAGCCTCCTTCTACTCTTCTGTACCCACAATCTCTTCACACAGCTCCCAAAGCCTGGAAAATCAGGTCATGTTCTTAGAACAATCCAAGTTACATAGTCTTTACTGTGGCTAGCAGAGCTCTATATGTCCTGGCCTCTTTGAATATGGCCTACTTCGTTTTGAAATGTTTTCCCCTTCTATATGCTTCTGCTTCCACTATAAACACTCTGAGCCTGTCGCTAGATTATGGCCTTTTTTGTTATAGCCCTCAATGTTCTCTTTCTCCCACTGGATCTGTCATAGGACATAAATCTTGTCTCATAAGAGCTCTTCCTCTGACTACCTAATGTAGCTGTTGCTTGCTTGAATGTCTTCATAGCACATATGATCTGGTTGTCCCACTGGTCTTTTAAAAATGGTTCAACTTTCTAAGTTTTCAATAGAATACAGACTTTCTTGATCCTGAGCCTTGTGCATCTCCCTACCTTCAGGGTCTGTTTTCAGAGTCCAGTCTAGTGCTAACACATGGTGGGTACTTCAAGAACATGGGCCGAATAACAACATAAACTGTGTCAAGTAGGAATCCCCCTGATGCTTTGTGTCTCTTTGCTGATTCACTTGGCTTTTGCCATTTGGTAAAAGTATTTCTATGAAACATTCATTTACCTTGATTATGGTGTGGTAAATATTCCACCCATAAATTCTTTGAAATTATATTCTGGCAAGATAGGATTGGAACTGTTTTCTGTATGTATGTTTTGTGGCCCACATAATTTCATAAAAATGCTATATAAGGATTGATTTTTAGAACATCTATGGAGCTTTGCTCATGTGCTCATAGCTTTGGCTATGTGCTGGCTGATACAGATACCTTTTCTGAGGGCCAGATCCTACAAGTCTCCCAGCTTCCTTGGACCAGTAAGCTAGTATGAGTAGGCTCTTCTCATGATGACAGGACAATGAACGCTACATGGAAATATCCAAGGCCTCCTAAACTATGCTGGGAAATGACCCACTGTCACTTGCCTCATTTTGTTGGTTAAACAGGTCGTGCTTTTGAGTCTAAAGTTGAAGGGCAGGAACTTCAAGTCATGGGAGAAGCATTAGACAGACAGAGGGAAAAATGAGTATGACAATACAAGGAAAACCATGAGAACTACAGGGAGTAACCTTGCAATGCAACATTTGACAATATGGTTTGCAACATACATGCTTTTCCTTGTAGAAGTGGTGTGTTCATATCCCTCAACACCGTGGTGAAGGGCAGGAGAAGCTACACACTATACTTGTGAGAGGCACACACTAGCATGGTCACACAAATTTACTCAGGATGGACTGCCCCTAAGACTTGCTATCCCCACATTTCCTTATGACTGGGAAACGCCTTCCTGTGGCTGCTCCCATAGGATAGCAGGGTCCTAGAAGGATCCTCAGTGAGATCATGCAAGGTCTTTGGAAGGACTCACAGATCTAAAAGGGCTAACCATGAGGATGATGAGGCAGACACTGAAAGTGTCTTCAAATATTTTATATTAAAGTTTAGATTTGTTCTGTGAGATAGCAAAAGGTAGCACCCGAGTTGATGGTCAGACATTGCAGGAAACAGACTTTGGCTTAACAGGTGGCAGAAAAGTATGGCTGATATGCACGCCCCATACTGAAAGCATTCCCATCACAGAGGACTTGGAGTCTGGAGACGATACCCAAAGAGTATGCTGGCATAGTGATTCCCGTTTACTAAAGCCCTCTGCAGACTGAGGCTGTGCTAATCATGGTAATGTGATTTCTAATTCTCAGAACAACTCAACATTGTTCATGTAGTTCACAACTTACAGGGGGAAGAAATTCAAGGGTAGAAGGGCTGGGTAATATGTCCTAGGTCAAAAAGATAATGGGATATAGAGGGAAGGATCTGGCCTAGTCTGCTTGATTCCAGAACCCTTTCCATTTCCTACATACCTGGCTGCACGCTGTGTGGCCGTCTGTCAGGCCAAGGAACTCATGTATTAAATGCGAAGCTGACTCAAGTGAGCTTTAAGAACGTGTTCGGCCCTCTGGCTCTAGGTTCTAGAAATGCTGCAAGAAAGCCTAGTTGGAGTCAATCTTCATATGGAAGAATGGCCTTTGTATTCTGAGGATTTCTAGAAGTCTCTTATTTGCCATGGTTGCTCCATCCTGATCTTGAATGTTGTCTTTAAGATGCCAGGGAATCTTGCCCAAGATTCACAAGCATCTTCACACTCCACTCCCCCCCACCCCCCCATACCCTTTCATTTACAGCTTCAGTGACACACCCACATGGTGGCTTATGAATCCCACATGCTTTCTGTGGGAGTGAGAGCTGGCGAATGGTAAGTTCAGGAGGGGATGGCTCACTCAGTAAAGGAAGGCAGGGATGTAGCGAGGGGAAGAGCAGAGAGAAGTACTTTCTCTGTATACTTAGACAGGGTGTCACCTCTTTTGCCTTCCAGGTACTCCTTTTTCAATGAGATTGGCTTAGTCTCTTGTCCCTGCCCAACCATTATCTTTCCCCCACATGACCTTTGATGACTAGATAACCTCACCAAGGGAGCATTCCCTTCCTGCCTTCATCCCACAGAACAAACACACTTCTTCAAGATGTTGGTCAGGGGGCTCAATCTACTTTCCCGGGTGCTGGATTTTATTTTGATAGTTTGTTGTAATTACTGTAAGCTGATTTAAATATTTCAATGAATAATTCTACTTTGTTTTCATCTTTAGGCTTTTAAAATGCAGAGTGTCATATGAAAAATTCTAATAAGCAAAATGTGCAATGCATAATAAAATGTGCATAATTTTCACTACCATCTGCTGCTAATTCTTAAAGGGGTTGAAACTTCAGTGGAGTGCAAGGCATCCACTCTTACCTTCTCTGCAACTTGACTCGGGGAATGATTGACATATACATCTTGGGAAATACCACAATGGAACACATCTAACCTGTGGATCTTTTGCCTGATGGAGTGAACAGAAGCTGTGTGGGTATGTGGGCTCTGGAGTCATCTGTGGAGGAGCCAACGATCCACTTTCTACCATCAGTCCCAGTACAGGCAAGCGCTGTACTTTACAGAATCACAGATTCCCAACTGTCCTTTCTCTCCATTTCTATCTAATGCGTTTTTTTCTTTTTAAAAGTATGGGTCAGTGGATGGGCATCTAGCATCTACTTGTAGCAATAAAGACACATGACTACCAAAACTGTTTTATATATGCCTTTTAAAGAGATGACAGGATTTCCAAAGGTGCCAATACATGAGAGGGCACCTGCTTAATATGTACAAGGCCCTGCCATGCATGGCACTGCAAAAACATGCTTTTATGTTATTAACCAATATTGATCATGAAATTATTTTTCAAGGAGCAATGGCCTAGGTTTCAGAAGATATTGGAAGAGATGAGGTTAAAGAGTTCTGAATCTAGCTGAAGAAGGAACCACAGTTAATAGACCAATAGTTTTAGGCACTAAATGTTAGGAAGAGGAATCACAGGGACCATGCTGAAGGGTGGAAAGGTTAGGAGAAGGGAGAGACCCACAGGGAGGGTTAAGAAAAGGAAGTGTCCTCATAGGGAGGGTTAAGGAAGGGAACAGATTCTTCAGGGAGGGTTAGGGGAAGGGAGAGACCCCTCACATCTGTGCTGGTTCAGAGAGGACCACAAGAGGTCTCTGGCAAGGTGACTTGGAACATCAAAGTCCAGCTGTATCTAAGTCACCTCAGTCACTCTGCCTTTTCAGTTTTGCTTTAGATTTAAACAAGCGTCTAGCTTCAGACAGATGCACTGCTTCCGTGTGGTCTGAATTCTGTGAGAAAACCCAGCAAAGGCTGCCTTCCACGTCCCCAAGCTTGCTAACAGGGAAGGGGTGGCTTTCCTGCGAGCCATGTCTGAGGGATAAGACGAAAATGCCACACTGCAAAGCTGACAGGAAGCGCAAAGGCACGTGACTGACACCAGAGAGAAACTATAACGCACAGTCTTTGTGTCCCCTTTGTTTTGGTTTCCATGGAAACATCTTGATGTGTGAAAGATTTTGAGAGTACCAAAGGCAGAATGTCAGAGATTGGCATATTGAGAAGGAAGACGCATGGAGGTGGAGGTGGCTTGCATAACAGGAAGTAGCAAGTGTGCTCCATCCAGGGATCCGAGAAGCCAGGACCAGAAATCCATAGGCAAGACTGAACCTGTCAAAGGAGATCAGTATCCCAGAAATGAGGGCAGACTGGATCTAGGCAGAACCTAACAGGCACACTCAGAACTCTGAACGTAAAGCAACAGTCAAATGCTGCTTCTTGACAGCAAGACAACGGCATTCTCTAATCTCTGGAAAGTACACCCAAAACTCTGGGTTTTGTGTCAGGTTCAGGGATTTTTAATGCTGATAGCGGCAACTGAGACATCAAGTGTATGTGAAGGACTGTGGTTACATAGACTTCTGTAGCTTCTACTGCCTTATCAGATTTAAACACATAATCCATGTCACCTGAATTTTTTTTAAAGGTACTCAGCCCCGCAAGACTAGAGAGAACAGTGTGGAGAAACTACATGTTGTACTTGGTGAGTGGGACCCAGGACAAGCTTGCCAGTCAGTATGGCTGCTCTCAACAGCTCTCCTAGGGACGAGGGGTTCCTGGTCTATAGCATTTGTGTGTTTCTATGATGTAATTCTTCTCATTATGGTCTATCTCAGGGAACAACATAAAGACACTGCTGGGAAGTGAAGCTTTGAAGAGATGCTGAAAGTCAGATCCAAGGACAGGCAATCCATGCAAATCTTATCATCAGACTCGTGATGCTTAAAGGGCTGATGCTTACTAGGGTCCTCTTCTAGTCTCCCTGTCTTGATTGACTCCTGGTCCCTAGGAAGACCATGGATTTAATATTAAGGATAAAAATGAAGGCAACATATCTCAGTCATGGTCATAGAGCTGGTGAATTGAATACCTAACAGGAAAGCCCTTTGATCCCCAGCATTGGGTTGTTTCCTTGGGGTAGTAAAGTGTTAGGAAAAGCCTGAACATTTTAACCATCCATCCAACACGGATATTCCCATAAGTGCCCTTGTCTTCTCCCCACACCCAGCTCCATGAAGAACAGCTACACCTATACAGACTCATCTTTCTTTGTAGAACTACAGAATATGCTCTAAAAATCCCACCCCCACAGCAATTCCAACCGTAGATCTACCCACTACTGTTTATGATCACAGGAGGTAGTTACTATTGGTACCATTTGCTTGGACCATCTAGAATGCTGACAGCCTATGAGCCAATGGCCACCGGATAAAGATGCTGGCTTGCCTAAGCTGACAGTACCCCAAATGGCCAGAATTGCTCTCTATTTCTTCAACAAACCAGGCACCAACAGACACATCTCTCTCTGGGCATGCTCTGCTTCTGACCTAGATTTTTCAGATGAGTGATTGCCATCTATAAATGTCTAACCAAGTGCATGGATTGCCGAAAGTGAGGAAGGACTTTTTATCGGCATTGCCTCTGCTGAACAAAATAGCTGGTTTCCCTAGGGGGCTGCTTGCCTGAGTCTGGACCTGTCACATCTGTGGAACCAGGGATCTGAGAAGTCACAAGGGAAGTTGTCCTTAGCAAGTGTGCAAATTGGACACAGTTCCGAGAGCGAGTGGGTGGAGTGCAAAGAACTAAAGTCTGTGCTATGGCGGAAGTGGCACAGGAGGGAGGGCCCAGTGAGCTCACTCTGGTTCAATGCGGTGACTTCAGACTCTGAGTATCACTGTTGGAAGACTGTGCCCCTTTCTACTCCCAGCACCTATCAAACAGTGGAATTACCAGGCTGATTAGTATACTGCAGTTTGATTTGGTTTAAAGGAAGCTGCCTCTGACACAGCCTCATTGGCAAACAGGCTGTGACCCATCCCACTGTAGCACCAGGAATGTACCTAGGCAGGCAAAATGCAGGAATAGGCCAGGTCCCAACTTCTCAGACAGAACTAGAGAACTGACAGAAAGTGGCTGGTGGGGGGCTGGGCAACAGTCAAGGGACTTGAAAAAGACAGAACTACAAACTGGGTGGGAAATGTGGGCCAGTACTCTCTCTCTCACTTCTCTTTTGTCTGTTAAATTCTAGATGTTTCTAACACAAAACAGATTTCATATTTGTGTGTATGTGCTTTTGAAATTATATATACATAGTCTTTATGCACACCAGAAGAGGGCATTGGATCCCATTCCAGATGTTTGTGAGCCACCATGTGGATGCTGAAAATTGAACTCAGGACCTGTGGAAGAACAGTCAGTGCTCTTAACCACTGAGCCATCTCTCCAGTCCTGCATGTGTGCTTTTTTGTTTTGATATTCTTTGTCTTATTGGGGTTTGTTTGTTTTGCTTTTTTTTTTGACAGAGAGAGAACATAAAGTTTGAGAGGGTGAGTAGAGAGGTGGGGGAAGATCTGGAAGGAGTTGATGAAAGGGAAATAATATCAAAATATATGGAAGAAAAAGGAAAATTGTAAAATAACGTGTAATTGTGTTTTTTTCTAAATTAAAAAAAAACTATGCCTTGAGGAGGGGTCTGCAGGCTAAGCAGATACTAAAAAGGGGTACTTCCCACATACCCACACAGTGAAAACATATAAGGCCCATCTGTGAGTTACTGGCTTGCCATGACCTCAGCCTTCTTCAGAAACTTTTTTTCTACATATGTAAGTTGAACCTATCAGATTGACAAGCTTAGATGAGAGATAACCTAGAGGACAGATAACGTAGCACAGAGTAGCCTTACAGCAGCCAGGTATGCTGATTTAAACTGCGAGGTACCAAATGCCATCTTACCACCTGAATGGTTCTCTAGAAAAGAGCATCATGTACATGTAAGGGAAAAGTCAATGAGCACAATCTACCCCAGTCAGAAACGACTCTGCAAGCACCCACCCTTCTTTATCAATCAATAGGATTAGGTTACATTGCATTGATTATTTACAGATACTTTGCAAACTGCCAAGCACTGTGACACATGGTAAGTGGTCCCTATTTCTCTGGCGAGCTTTAGAACATGGTTTTGTTTTCTTCAACTGCTTTTATTGCTCCTTCATTGTTCTGGACCAGGATGACAATCTTCAGAGAACACTTAACAATCTCAAGAGTATCTGCCCACTCTGATCTGTCACACCATCTGGGCCACTGACATTGTACTTGCCTTGCCCTCGAACAAGGTCTCCAGAGCAGTTAGTTCCTGGCAAGTCTTCCTAGTACTAGGTTTTACCTGCATCTTCCCATGAACCCCGCAGAACTTGAGGTGTTGGGAAGAAGGCTGCATGAAGGTGTGGACAGCTGATCTAAATGGTGGAATTGCATGGGTGAGTGGGAATCTCTTCCATAGAAAGGAAGACATTGGCCACTATTCAGTTAGTCAAGAACCCAGAGAGACTGTGGTTCACAACATTCTGAGTAATGAATCGATGTCATGTGACTGCATTATGGAAACAGCTGAAATACAAGATTGAACATCACCAAGCGTTCCCTAGCCGCACAGGTAGAGACCAGGAGAGACACTGGGTATTGTTGGAAGAGACTCAGCTCTAGTCTTTCCTTTTTGGCTTTGTGCTTTGTTGTTGTTGACAAACCTGGATTTCGTCCTGTGTTCTCATGCTGTGTCAACACAATCTTTTCATATTAGCCCTACAAAGTATCAATAAATGACGTTAATGGCATCTGGAAAAGGGACCAAAATTTGGGGACTGTGTCACTGCTCAAATTTATACAGTATGTAAGCAATAGATACGGGATTCTGTCTGGCCCTGAGGGGGTCTGACCATTTCTGAGCCCCAGTTTGCTTATTTTTACAGCTTGACAGTGCCCACTCTCAATCTCCTCAGCAGGGATGTAGTCAGGAGAGAAGGCAGACATTGGGAGGCAGGGACCCAACATCCTGGACTGAGTTCAAACCATAGGGTGCCTCTATGATCTGTAGGCCTCAAGCATATAAGTGGCCTGACAGTTGTCTTATAAGCACATAAAACCCTGACTGAACTGGTTTGGATTTGGATTTGGGTGAAAGAAAGTTTCTGTATTGTATACACAGCAGGATACTAGAGATCCTTGGGAACTGACAGGAGAGTAAATATGACCCTTTTCCTTGCCCTTGAAGAAGTCTCATCTAAAAGGCAATTCAGAATTATACTAAATATTAATAAGTTAAATCCTACAATCATAATAACAGTTATTACATAGGACAGTATTGTGCAGCCACCTTGTAGCTGTGGGACCATTGGCATGTTATTTGTACCACTCTTGAGTGTGGTCCTTCATGAAAACACGCGGTGTGTGTGCAGTCATTCAGAATTTCTGGAATGTGCATAGTACATCTAGCCACATCATCCATCATATTATATGCTCCTTTAGGGAGCAGCTTCAGACACCCTTAAGTGCTTGGCCAAAGGATGTTCTTTTGTCTTACAACCCTGACCACGAATTCAAATCCCCATGCTGTCTCACACACTAGTCATCTCATTCAGAGAGGTCACATCTCACCACCTCCATTCCTCACCTACTAATAGTAAAAATAATACCAACCACCCAGAGGCTTTGTGAGACTTGGAGGAGACAGCGGAGAAGGAGAGAGTGGCTCCTGGCCATAGCCAGGGCAGGGTGATCATGCTTCAACAGCTCAGTGAGGGTTTCATGTATTTATGTGACAACTATCAGACTACTTATATGCTTGAGACACACAGATCATGGAGAAGTCTTATGGTTTGAACTCTGTCCAGGACTTTCGGTGCTCCTTCCCAATGTCTGCTTTCTCTCCTGGCTACATCTCTGCGGAGGGGAGTGAGAGTGGGCACTGTCAAACTGTGAAAATGAGCAAACTGGGGTTCAGAAGTGGTCAGCATCCCCCTCAAGGCCAGACAGTCAGAGACAGAATCCCATGTCTTCTGCTTACAAACCATACAAGAAGAGACATTGATGAAATAGCCAATACGCCCAAAGAAGGCAATCAGGGCTTAGTGGGAAAGAGTTAATGCCTTTAGGGAGAAGGAAGTAGCTAATGATTTGTATTCCCAAGGTTTAGAGATGGGAGGGGACACAGGGCTGAGATGAGAGAGTGATGGCTTAAACACAATTCTTCAGGAGGAACTCATTGGGAAAGCAGACAGGAAGCTGTAAAGACAAAGGAACTAAGAAGAAACCTTAGTCTCTGTTAATCATCGTCAATCCACTCACATCTGGACAGAGAAGCACAGTGTCATACAGAAGAGAATCAGAATGCCTGAGATGTCCAGAAATCATCAAGGGTCCTGGAGTTTAAGGTCAATATACAACAAATGGTACCCTCAAGGAAGTCAGTTTGCAGTAATGTTCAAAAAGTCTTCCTAGGTTTTAACGTTTTGATGAGATTTCTCAAAAGTCTGAGAATATTGATACTTACACTTAAAAAAGTCACAGGCATCTGACTTGAAGAAGATAATATATTAAGAAATGTGGGGGAGCTAATGGGTCAATTCCAAGATTCTTGGGCTTGTGGTATCCTGATCAGTTGCTCAAGAGCTCCTTGGTTTGCTGCAGGGAGGTGGCTTTGAAAGTGAAATGGAGCTGTAATCAGCGTGACACAGGTCAGGGATCCAACCCCACACTGGGTACTGGAGGGCCACAAGCAGCCTCAACATGTGCTCCACAAGAATTTTCACATGCATTACCTCACTTGACCAACACAGCATTACGAGGTGAACAGGAAGCATATTTATCTAGAAAAAGCACAGACGCAAGACTGATATCCAGGATGCTTCAAAAGACATTTGTTCAGGTTGATAGGGTCCCGGGCTGTCCTAGTTATGATGTATTTTGAATATCAACTCTAGTTAAATAACAGCCCACAGTAGTAATAGCCCACCACCAAGTAGCAGAGATGGAGGAATTCCATGCTTGGAGTTAGTCAAAGGCTCTTTGTTCAAAAAGTGTGGTGATAGGTGCTGTGGGGCTGCAGGTATAATGAAGATCGTGCTGTCCCAGAAAGCTGAGTGCCAGGAGCTATTGGCAATAAAATAGTGCAGGAGACACTGGGAGGACTGCAGGGAATTACAAACAAAACACTAAGGCAGCTCAGAGGAAGGGAAAGCCAGACTTGACAAGATGAGATGGCTAGGCTTTCAGAAGGAGGGTGACAGACACTGGAATGACCCTGTAGGAGGGGTTAGGTTTGACAGAGTAATGACAGAATAAGATGTTAGTGTGTCGGGTAGTTAATCATTTCTATGTTTGGAGTTGACAGAGATAAAGGTATGTTTGGGAAAGGAAGCCCACGATGGTTGAATTAGTAAGTTTTGATATGGAAGGAGTTATGGATAGGAAAGAAGACCTCACATACTAGACATACTGTTGGCGACCTCACATACTAGACTTGTTCTTTTTCTTGGAAGCTAAACAGTCAGATGGTCCCTCCAAGCAAAACAAGCAGGAACCTGACCTAGTATTCTGTAAAAAACTGACAGTTTGAGGTCATGGCTTAATGGTAAAGTATTTGCCTAGCATGTGCCAGGCTCTGGGTTGGATCGCCAGCACTGTAAAACAAAAGAAAACAAGCCCAAACCAGACAGGCTGTGTACTTTATAATGTGAGAGCTTAGTTTCCTAGCGAGGTATTTGTTGGTTGGTTGGCTGCCTGGTGTGAGTGTGGTATCTGGAGGCCAGAGACAGACATCAGGAGACTTCAGTTGGGAGATGAGGTCTCTCACTCAACCTGGAGCTTAGCAATCACACTAGGTTAGCTGGCCAATGAGCCCAGGGATCCCCCGTTTCCATCTCCCAATTGCTGACATCACAGGCTTTCACTGCCGCAGCTGGAATTTTAAACCCAGGTCCTTATGCTTGCGTTGCTAGCACCTCACCAACTGAAACATTGCTTTAGGTTGAGACAAGCCATGTAAAAAGAATCCAGACATCATCAATTTCTGTATGTAGACCTTCCCTGGACTGCATAGCCCCTGAGAAGATGGGCACCATCGGAGGCTGGAGAGCCTGTAAGCATCCCTGTGTGTATGTACTGTCCTAAGTAGGGAAACAATGGATGGCTTTTGCTGAATTAGCTAATATTGTTACTTGAAGGCTCAGTCGCTTGAAATTGTGGTTCTGGGTCTCTTGGTGTTCATATCTTTCTGTGCCTCGAAGCTTGGCCTTTACAAGATGAGGAGGCATAATGGATATATATTAAAGGCTACAGAAAAGTAAAAGACCTAGAGCTCTCCACATCCATCATCTGGAGCTAGTGTTGCTGCTAGTTATTTGCTAGTGGATGAAATTCGTACCAATGAAGGTGTAAGAAGGCAGCAAAGGTGGAGCTTAGAGTTGCCAAAGCTCTGGCTTGACCTACCTGGCAAAGTGGTGTCAACGTGGTTATTTCCTTTTTAGTTGTTTGGGAAGTACCACCTCTATGCCTAATCCACACAAAATGACATAGGTCTCATGGTAAGTCCCAGTAGATGGATAGTACCATGGTCCCCAACTTGATACATTTCTCCCCTTCTTCTACCTTCCAACACTAAAATACCTGCTCACCTGTGTGAACTGAAGGAAAGATGTGTCTATGATAAGGTTTCAGAGACTGAAATGCTTTGGAAAAATACACAAGCGCAATGAAAACTGGTTAAAAAAAATAAAGAAACATCCGTAATAGGTAGCAATCGGGATTTCAGTGGGTGAATCTACTTTTCTAGTGAGAAAGTAATGATAATATTCTGTAGACTATTACTCAACCACCATATCAAGATACCCCTTGAGCTGCCTAGTTTTATGTCAGTTTGACATAAGCCTAGAGTCATCAGAGAGGAGGGAGCTTCAATTGAGAAGGCATTTCCATAAGATCTGGTTGTAGGCAAGCCTCTAGTATTTTCTCTTAATTGTTGGGGTAGGCCTAAGCTATTGTGGGTGGTGCCACCCCTGGGCTGGTGGTCCTGGGTTCTATAAGAAAACAGGCTGAGCAAACCATGAGGAGCAAGTCAGTAAGCAGCACTCCTCCATGGCTTCTGCATCAGCTCTTGCCTCCAGGTTCCTGCCCTTATTGATTTTGATGGTAAACTATTATACAGAGGAACTGTGAGTGAAATAAACCCTTTCCTCCTCAACTTGCTTTTGGTCATGGTGTTTCATCACAGCAATAGTAACCCTAACTAAGACACCCAGGGACAAATCATAGACTTTGTAATTTTGAGAGTTGAGTCCTACAGGAGGGATGTGAAGATTAGTCAATTTCAGTTGGGCTAATCTGGACTATGTCACCCAGGCCTTATCCTTGGGTAGGTCTACATACTACTAAATGGCTCCACAAAGATTGATACCCACAGCTTCAGACATCAGTGGAATAGACAGATGTTAAGTGTTTAAGTGGGTGATTTTTAAGCAATGTTGCAGACCCCGTGCTGTGACCTGGCCAGCTCTAATTGGAAAAACATACTAGGAAATGCATCAGAAATCAATTTAGTGAGAATCAGAGAGCTGGGGTAGAAAGCAACTCACCAGCCTGGGGCAAGAGCAGGGTGAGGAAATGAATCTCAGTGGTTGAGACACAGTTGCCTAGCATGTATGTACAAGGGCCTGGGTTCGATCCCCAGAACCAAATGAATACAACCCCAAAGGTAATTAATCTGGGCCACAGGGAGAGTCCTATTGCATGTTAACATGATCAAAATGTTCCTGTCACAGGTGTATATTACTAAAAGCCTTCTCACATTGTGAAGCTTGTGTATTCATTTCTTCAACAATATCTATTAAGTAAAACTTTTGATTTCTACAATGTTCAATTTGTTAAATATATCATTCCTGTCTAGAAATACCTTCTTAAATCTTATATGAATATTAACCTCTATTTCTTCCTAGGAGCCTTATTGTAATCAAATATGTTGGATCATCTCAAGTTATTTTTCATGTGTGACATACTTTACGAACATATGTATGTATGTATGTATGTATGTATGTATGTATGTATGTATGTATATGTGTGTGTGTGTGTGTGTGTGTGTGTGTGTGATTTGTTACATCACCATTTGTGGAAAGAACACCCATTCTCATTGACTTGCTTTGGTGTTTTCATGGAAGAGCAATTGACCGCGTGTACATTTATCCTGCTATCTGTCCCTCTGGTTTAGTTGTTTTGTGCCTGCTCATCTTAATTAAAGTGCAGCTTCACAGTAAGTCCCGAGAACAGGTAGTATAATGTTTCCCAACTTTATCTCCAGCTATCTTGAGTCCTTTCATGTCCTGTGAGCCCTGGTTACATCACCTGAAATTCAAGTTGATGTTGCCCAGTCTTTTCCTTTTGAAATGATGACCTGCCTTTGACTTAACTGATGTTTCCTTTCTTCAGCATTCAATGTAGAATTAAACCCATGTAGGGAGTTCTTCTTTTTGATACTCTTTATTTTTCAGTTCAAGACTTTTCCTTTGGCTCCTTTTGTTTCTGCTTCTGTTGAAATCCCCCATCTGTGCATCTTTGAATTCTCCAACATATTTTTAAGAACTGTTTAAAATTCTCAGTCTGCTATTTCCAACACCGTGCTATCTCTGAGTTCACTTTTATCGACCTTTTACTTTTCCAGCTGCTGGTCATGTTATCCCACTTTATTTAGTAGTTTAGTTTAAAATAACTGAGCCTTTCTCACTTCCATCCTTGTCCCCCTTCCCCTTCTCTGTCTGTCTGTCTGTCTGTCTGTCTGTCTGTGTCTGTCTGTCTGCCTGCCTGCCTGCCTCAAACTTATGGCAATCCTTCTGTCTTAGTGTCTCCAGTTCTGGGACTATAACCATGAACCACCACATCTGGCTCTATGCTATATAACATGCCTTATAACTTCTTATCACATGCCTAACAAAGTGGACATAATATGAGAATCAGGCCTATGCTCTTGTACGTAGCATTACATTTACTGGAGTCTAGGACTGATCTCGTCAAGGCTCGGATGTAGGTTTTGGTGAGAGTGAGTGAAGAATAGCCCAATTCCATTCTTCATGTCCCACTTGTGAGCCCAAAGTGCTGTCTTTCCACTCTCAGGCCAGAAGTGCAGTTCTCTTATCAGCCATTAGGCCTCATTGATTCACATAGCTGCTGTATTATTTTTCAAGTCGATAGGAAGGTGAGGAGCTTACTAAGGGGAGGAACTGGAGTGGTATCATACTGGTTAAGAGTAGTGGCTGCTCTGGTAGAGGACTTGGGTTCAGTTCCCAGCACCCACATGGCAGCTCACAACCACCTGTAACCACAGTTCCAGGAGATGGACACCCTCTTCTAGCCTCGGCAGGCAGGCAGGCAGGCAGGCAGGCAGGCAGGAGTGTAGGTGTGTAGCAGGAGTGTAGGTGTGTAGGTGAATTGTATATGTGTGTGTGTATGTACATGCATGCATGACACACACATAAATAAAAAATAAAACATTTTAAAATAGATTTAAAAATAAAAAAAATTAAAAAGAGATGAACAACATAAAATCACCATAGTTCAACACTGGCATTGGACCTCAGAGTTCTTTATCTGGGACAGAGACTCCTGTAGCATGGGAAGTTTTCTACCAATGAACATTCAGCGTCTTTTAGCTTTCTGAGAAGACACTTAATGACCCTCTGTGCATGCTGCATGGGTTGTGAATGTCTTATGGAAGCATTCAGAGCCACATCTACACACACTCATGACTCTACTATACTCATTAAACACTACTACTCACTAGCTGAGTCCATCTGAGTCGCTGTATCTACCCACAAGGACTGGGCATTAAGCTTTTGACTGTAGCAGAGTCTGCAACTGTGTACCTGCCAACCCTCTGGCTTTACCATCATAGTTTGTACACATCCAACTTCTACCTAACAATTGTCTTTGGCTCTTTCCCACCCTTGCCTCTGTGAAAGACTGTATGTATATGCTGGAAATTTAATACTAAATTAATACTTAAATTTAATTCTGAAATTTTATAGAGGCATCCCCTAAGCATCAACTGGAGGACGTGGTGCATAATATGTTTCTCTTGGATGGGTGCTACTGAGGCATCTTCTACCTTGGCTTCCAGAACAGACTTTCACTTGTTGATGCAGTGTAAAGAGCAGCCCTCTCTGCCCACACCAGCTTTCCCCAGGCCTATCTTCTAAAGCACACTGCTTGTGTTCAAACCTTCGTCTCAGTATCTACTTCTGGGGTAGCTCAAACCAAGGCAAACTTAGTTTCATCTAGCCTAGAACAACCTTTACAGCTTTTCATCACTCATGACCGTTTTTGCAGATGAGACCAAGTATAGTAAAACGTTTTGTCATGGGCAGCATTTGGTAAATAGCAGTCGGGATTCGTGTCCCAAACCCACAGAACCATGTGGCCTTCCGTGGCCTTCTGCTGTGGGTCTGCTCTCTGCTCGCTGTGCATTTCCATCACCCAGACAGAGTGTGTGTGGTGGAGGAGGAAGTACTGCATTCTCTCACTTCCTTAAACAAACAAACAAACAAACAACAACAACAAAAAATCCAAACCAGAAAAAAGTCTCCAGTGGGAAAAGTACATATTAAAGTCTATAGTTTCTTTTCTCTTTGAATACCCAGAAATTCATCATCTGAGTGTGGACAAGCAGATATGACACGGGATGCTTAGTACAGGGTATAGATCAGTTATTTTTATGGTGTGTAACCAAACTATCTCCTTGTCAGTCTTTCCTATCCCCTCTTTATACTAAATGTTATTAATGTTCACCAATTACATAATATGTTTTCTTTTGAAAATTTCATACCATAATGTATAAAACATGTATATAACATACTATGGTCATACTCAGCCTTAGCTTTCCTTTTCTTGTTCCCATTCTTCCTCTTTCCAAATAGTGTCCTGATCTCGATCTCCTCCTCCTCCCCCTACTTTCCTCTTCCTCCTTCCCTCTTCTCTTCCTCTTCCTCCTCTTCTTCCTTCTTCTCTTCCTCCTCCTCCTCCTCCTCCCCCTACTTTCCTCTTCCTCCTTCCCTCTTCTCTTCCTCTTCCTCTTTCTCCTCTTCTTCCTTCTCCTCCTCTTCCTCTTCCTCCTCCTCCTCCTCCTCCTCTTCTTCCTCCTCCTCCTCCTCCTCCTCCTCCTCCTTCTCTTCCTCCTTCTCTTTTTGAGGCAGGGCCTCACTGTAGCTCTGCCTGGCCTGGAACTCACTATGTAGCTCGGGATGGCCCACAGCTCTGAGACATCTGCCTGCCTCTGCTTCCAGGTGTTAAAATTAAAGGTGGGCACCACTCCACACCACTCCTGTTTTTCTTTTCATGCTGAGTACACAATAATGATGAACAGAGGTTGTAACAGATGGAGGTGGATACAAGGAGGACTGATTTGATCAGTATATAGTGTGTATATGCATGTATGTATGGAATTGTCATACTAATACCATTAATATATAATAATGTTAGTAAAAATTAAAAATAAAAGACTGAAAATATATGAACAAAGCAATTGTGATTTCTTAATGTCAAACTAAGTATCCAAAATTCAATATATGTAATATATTGTAATATATACATATATTTATTAAATGTGAGCCTATGTGCATACATACAGACTTACATCAGGATTGATCTTTTTCAATCTAGAGTTGCTTTCTTCATATTTTGTCCTGTGACACTATGAAGGTACACTTCCTCAGTTAGCTAAGTCTACCTGTGGTTGGTGACAAGGTAATAGGATAATAGGACTCTAAGTCATTGGGCATGGAGGAAGGGAGTGAAGACTACAGGCACAATAAGTAAGGGGACTGAGTTCATAGAGTAGAGCCAACTCACAAGTTACCACAGAGACTGAGCACTCCTCCTTAGCAGGAACTGAAGATAGATGGGTAGCCAGCAGTGTGGGTCCTGTGGCTGACCTCTGGAAAGCATTGTATTAGACACTGACTGCTTTATTGTGTAGCCAGAGTTGCCCAGGACTGGAGGTAAATGCTGAAATTCTTGGATGAAGTAAAGTTGGACTCCAAGGTGAGAAAGAAGGGAAGGAAGTATGGAAACGTCCCTATGCTCACACAGGAACCAAGTGAATGCAGAATTAGCCAACTGCTCAGCAGATTTAAGGGTGCTCTGTAGGGTGTGACTGCATGTTAACAAGTTATGCTCACATATGATAATTAGGGGACACCTGTTTCCCCTGAGTGCTTCAGTTCCTCTTTAAAATGAGGCTGTTCTAAAGATTATACAAATGTTCAGTTCGACAGATCACTGAGAGGAGACGGAATAACTCTCTGCTCTTCTACTTGGGAATTCTCACTTTTTTGCACGAGTCTTCAGATGTCTAGCCTCAACGGCCATCTTGCTCCTATGAATCCATGTTCTCCTTCAGGATAAAAATAGCAGTCTCTGCCCTATCTTCCTCCTGGAGTACCTATATTCTTCTTATTTCAATTGATCACTGTGTGGCCCCTGTTCAGGCTCCATCCTGGCAGCTGTTTCTGCCAAATGGTACAACCGTCTAGCAAGATGCCAGTGATTTTCCCAGAGCCCCAATCTGTTCTGCACTAAAAAGTCAACAGCACAGCCTTCTCAGCTATTCCCCACCACCTCACAATTGCTGCCGAAGAAGCTGGACTGAGCAGACTTCAGTTGCTTCTAGACTTTGCTGTAAATCCCACCCTGCTGCTCCTTAAGACTCCTTTAGGAAGTTGTAATGAAGGCAAGAGATTTTATTCTTTGTTTCTGACAGTAAACCTTTAACCTACTTTCACCACACATAATGAAGAAGAAAGCTCGACTCTCGGATTTTCAGTTTAAGTATTTCTCCCTTTCATTTATTCTACCTGTAATCAGAACTGGTCTATTAATTAATTAGCATATAGAATTGGAAAAATAAGTACTCTTCTTTTCTGGAAACGTCTTTAATTCCTCATCAGCACCATTTTGGTTGCCAAGCAACCCTCAATTTTATGTTCCATATTTGATGGAATTATGCCAGCATTAATTTTTTAGGATCAATTTTAGAATAGAGTAGAAACCTTGTATGCTAGCATGCTTCTTAGCAAGTACTAATGTTCATCGTAGGATCATAATTGGTTAAAATGTGAATATTGAACACACAGACGTATGGAGACTATCGTTAAATATGCAATAGGTTCAAAGTATCTGCATACATCTGTAGGAGAAGGCCAAGACAAACCCAAGAATGTTTATAGGTTAATATACAGGTTTGTGGGGGGTAGGACACAGGGCTGTAATTTTTTTCCTTTTTAAAATTTTTTAATGATTTTTAATTTTGTTTTACATGCATTTGTGTTTTAACTACATATATCTTTGTGTGAGGGTGTCAGATTCATTGGAACTGGAATTATAGATAGTTGTGAGCCACCATGTAGGTGCTGGGATTGAACCAGGATCCTCTGGAAGAACAGCCAGTGCTCTTAACCTCTGAGCCATTTCTCCAGCCCTTATGTTTTTCTTTTTTAAACTGTATTTATGAAGTTTCCCAGAGTGAAGAGAATGGTTTTTAAAAGTTACTAAAATTTTTTAAAAATATAAATTTTGAGTTTTAGTTAAATCTTTGTAGGTATAGAAACATAAGAATGTGAATTAAATAAATATATATAATATTAACATAAACTCTGTACTATTCATAATAATTATTCAAATGATGGTTGTTAGTAAAATAATACTTTGAATATTTAAATAGATTAGCTAAGTACTGTTAATCTTTTATGTATCTCATCACAAAAAGGCCTACTTAGGAACAATATATGCTCAGTCTACAGAAATAATTTAGAAAAATGAGATTTAAAAGTGGTTGTGATTTTTAGTCTTCTAAGGTTATTGGTTCTATAAACAGTTAAAAGCACTTTATACATTAGCTCTGAAGGGCTTCCTTCAAGCTCACATTCAATATCATATTTGAGATCATGTTATTTCTTCTTCCAGACATTGCTTGGTTTCAGAACTGATTTTAACATTCTGTGACAGAATCAGGGAAACCAGGATTCTGAGTGCCAGAATGACCTGGGCACAGTAGTCTGGTGTGTAGCCCGAACCAGACTGGCCTTAAGCCAATCCCAGAAATAAAGCCAAAGGCTCTCTCTCCTCCAGCAGTAACTTGCAAACTTTGCTGATCATTCCCAAGATCAGTATTAGAATAATTTTGATTTTTATTAAAATGACAGGAAGATATTCCCCAAGTGGTTGGAATACAGATTTTAAGTTTAGAATTAATAAAGGACTAACAAGCTAAGACAAATTTAGCTACATAAAAGCACAAAAATTTCTACATATTGTAATAGTAAAGTTAATGAAGGGATGAAAATAGGAGAAAAGTCATCAGCAAATGCTATCCTAGAAATCAACAGGCCCAAACCTCCAGCAATAGAGAGCATCACATAGCAGATAACAAACAGGTATGAAGAGACTGTTCATGATGAGGAACACAGCTATATACAAACTCATTAAAAAAAAACAAAACCCAAGCCTACTTAGCAAAGCTCGTGTGTTCATTCCACTGATGCTGTCAGCACGTAGTGGGAATAAAGGCAAATCAGCAATGTAGATGGAGCCTCAAACAGACAGAGATGGGTCGTAACATGTGCAGGTCAGAAGTATAAGAAATTGAGAAAATAAGAAAGGCTTAATCCTGAAGACTGTGTAGAGGTGAGTTAAGGGAAACAAACCACATATAAGTAATAAGTTCAATTGCAAATGAAAATCTCTTGGATTTATCTTTGTCTTTAAGAAAATCCCAGCTTTGCTGACGTGTGATTTCTTCATCTTGTCTTGTCTTGACCACATGGAGAGTTGGTTACTTAAGGTATAAAAGAACCAAAAACCACATCAGCCTTATTCCTAACTGAGTGATACAGAACAAGATTGTCAGGTTTGAGGGTCCCTACCCTCTAGACACTGCTCTGAAGCACCCTGGGTTTGGTACTGATGATGGTGGTATGCTGGTAAGCATTTAACCTCGAGCTCTTTAGGGTTGGGTTTGAGGAGGCTGTGCTGGCAGTAATGTTGCTTATTCCTAAGGTGTGACTACACCAGCAGTGCCAAGCTCCCAGCCTGCCTTGCTGCAGATGGACCAGTGGAGGCACTGCACTGCGCTGCACTGCAGCAAAAGCCTCTGTAGTGTTCTCACCATATAGACAAGATGGACACGCCCTCCAAAGCACGCAGAACAGCAAATATGATCACACATTAGAAAGTGACCAATTTCCAATGCTTGTCCTCTACCAACTTATTCAGCACAATGCACATAACAGAATCTTTAATGGTGGCTATATTTAACAACTGGCTTACACAATTAGACAAACTGGAATGGTTTAGATCTTGTGTGCTGGATAATCATCCAGTATGCCACAGCCGGCAGATAATCTCCCTCCACTCTCACCCACACACTTCCATATCCATAAAAAAGAAAATAAATTACAGATCGATCTCATCCTTGACTTCTCCAGCACTTGACAATATACCCATCATCATCCATTCTTAGGCTTCTCATACTCATGATTGGCCATGTGGTTTATAAGATCCAATAGGTATGAAAAGATGCCCCCTTTCAACATTATAGTTGACTATTAAGGATGTCAAGGTTGTGATGGCATTGAAGTTGTATCAACAAACTTGGCTCAGTCTATGCGGTATTATTATTTCTCCAGTTTTTCCTCGGTGTTCCCCAGGGCAGGAAGCCCAGCTTGGTTGTAGCCCAAACTCCAGTACTTAGCTTCAGCAAGTGCTTCAGGCAAGAGGCAACAATTAGAGGGCCAGGAGGTGAGTTTGCCTCTAAGATGCCCTTCTAGGAGGCTGTCAGAGGGCCAGTCACTGTTCTGTCAACAGAACAGACTGCTTTTAAATTTCTATTGTTTCCCAATGAAAGCCTTAAAAAAATGTATTGGCAGATGGGTTCATTTGGCTGGTTGTTGAAGGGAAATTTGCGTTTCTCTAGCTCCTCCCAGCTCAGCCTCCTCTGGAAGGCCTGTGAGTCCTGGAGGCTGGCTGGAGAAGACAATGGAGAGCTTACTGTAGCATCGGAAATGGGTCTGAACATCCCCAAAATGGCAAATGTAAGCCTGAAGAAAAGTCAGAGAGAGAGAGAGAGAGAGAGAGAGAGAGAGAGACAGAGAGACAGAGAGACAGAGAGAGAGACAGAGAGAGACAGAGAGAGAGACAGAGAGAGACAGAGAGAGAGACAGAGAGAGAGACAGAGAGAGAGAGGCACGGAACAAAGCCGTGGGCACCACATCTACTTTCTGTGAGTACTCCAACCCCTCGCCCCCGCCCTGACTGTAAGGCTCACAGGTTGATAGCTTGTTGATAGCTTGTGCTGGGATTTCCAACATGCTCCCAGGAAGAGCATCTCTAATTAAACCCTGCTGGACCACTTTCATGCTCCCACAAGGCTGGTTTCCCTGAGAGCTTTACGGGTTTGTAAATTGGAAAACCTACTTGCTCCCTTATTTCTCAGAGGTGTTTGTTGTTTGTGTCTTCCTAGAAAGCCTGAGACCATGTTCTGGGACATCCAAGGAGCAAGTGAGCTCCAGGGAAGTGTTGCTCAGTATCAGCTCATGAGGGACTGCATGTCTGTATACTCACACAGAATGAGACTCTATTGTAGCAGAGAGAACACAAGCCTCAGAGAGCAGAAGTGAGCTTTGGTCCCAGCAGCTGGCCCAGTAATGAGCTAGACCACGAACGTTACTTTCCTTCTCCTGAATCCCAGTTCCCTATCAGCTAAGAGAGGGAACTAATAAGGCACACTGCTGTGTGAAAGCCCAGCAGGGTCAGGTCAGGGAAAGGCCCAGTCCCCCACTGCGCCCTTGGTCCATAAGCACTCAGCAGATCCTCTGTCTTTCAGTCAGCTGTAAGAGTCATTTCTCTGGGTCTACCTACTGAAGAAAAGTATCCAGAATTCCTGAGAAATTGCAGGTCTTACACATCATTGTTTCAAGGACTGATTTTGTCCCAGTACACAGGGAGGGCTCCTGGAGATAATGCTACACAGGAAAGTTTGAGGTGGAGAGGGTTAAACCATCTCTTTCCTCAGACCCAAGGGTCACCAGAACTCACACACATGAGAGGGAAGACATTCCAGGGGCACTGGCTGATAGCAGTCCAGCAGAGACACAGTAAAGAGCTCTTTAGCATAAGTGGCACACTGACCAAAGAATGTCAATTCTCTCCACAGGGCTAGGAACAGCCATGCTGGGCACTTGTGACACCCCCAGGTGTTTAGGAAAGGATGCCCCAATGACTGTTGTTGTTTTCTATGAGAAACCTTGTAAACCTGGGGAATTCCACTGAGGAGGCTTCAGAGACAGCTGAGGCCTACACATAGGGGTTGTTATCAGCAGTAGGTAAGGCTTTATATATGTGACTTTGTATACATGGCTTGGTGCTTGCAGTTGACAGTGTTAAGTATCCATCAGTGTCATAGAGCATGGTGTGGGTGCCTGTCTCCTATACACCTTGCCTCAGTGTGCAGAGTTAAAGCTGCAGAGATGAGGAATATCCAACTTCCTTTCGCTGTGGAGGGGACCATAGTTCCAGCAAGCATGCATTTGTCTCTCTCAGCCCCATTTTTAAAGACAGGTATAGTGTTTTATCTGTAATTCATTAAGGTCTATAAAGAGTTTAGCATTCAGCTAGATCACAGTACAGAAACTTTTGTTACTAGTTGTAAGGTCTTCCTAGATTGGGAAACATTAGTACAATGCACACACATGGAAATTTACATATATGTTTGACTCAAGAATTAATTTCAGCCAGAGAACTGGTGGTATAACCATGAAGTCTGGCTATTTCTTGCACTGAATGGAATGTGGTTTCTAACTGAGGGAGACCAGGCCTGCAGACTAGCAAGCACAGGTTGCGGGCCTACCTTGTGCAACACGAAATCTCTTCTGAGAATATGAGGCCTATCTTGGGGAGTGAGCCACATCTACAGCAGCTCAGGGTACAAATGGCTTCTGGGGGCAGAGGTAGAAGAAAAAGGCAGCATGTTTTCTATTTAGATGGTGGGTACAAGGTGTGTTGTTTCAGATCTCAGATGCCCCACTTTTTTTTCTTGTTCATCCAATGGAGATAATAATACTTGACCTACTTCAGGATTGTTTTGAATATAAAAGAAAAATAAATACATACGGAAAACCAAGAAAAAAAATAACGTCCCATATAATACAAGCCACTCGGATACACTGTCATTGTCCCCAACATCCAGATCTGGACACAGAGGAACTGCTTGCAAGCATGCTCTCTGGGGCACACGTGCACCTGTTCCCTGATGCTATCAGAGGTTTCTCTCACACGGAAAGGAGACATGAAAGGACTTTGTAAATTGGGGTATTTGATTTTTCCACTTGGCCCCAATGCTGGTAGCCCTCTTGCAAAGTGAGAAAGAAGTGAAGAGCCTAAGTACTTCTCATAGGCCTTTAGCCTCTGTAACAGATGAGGTGCTTCACCTGCTCTGATCATCTTGCTTGGACCGGGTTAACCAGCAGCCACACTCGGGATCTGGAGCATGTCCTCTGATTAAAACAGAAGGCGGGAATGGACTGGTGCAGTGGTAAAGCAATGGAAGGGAGGCTTGGTGTTTGTAATCACAGATCTGTAACCTTCTGATACTGGGAGGCTTGCTGGGGGCCTTCCACAGTACCTTCATGTGCATCTGTATCCTTCAGGGCTTTGTATTCTAGCCTTCCAAGAGAACAGTTGCCGGAAGAGATGGACAGATGACACTTAATAATGCTCAAGAGACAGCTTTCAGTAAACAAGTCTCAATGCCCATGAGGTTTTAAACAGTAATTAGATTATCCCTTAGGTGTACCTGAGACATGAATAAAATCTCAGTTTCCAGAAAAATCTACCTACCGTTTCTCTCTTCAGGTGAATTGTCTTCCCTTTCCAGGACAACAGTCAGACTCTCTGTGACCACTGACATTGTCTGTTTACTCTGTCCAGCAGGAGTCACCACCTGAGGCTGTTAAGCACTCGGAAGGCTGGCTGTTGTGGCTTGAATTAAACTTTACACTTGATTTTAACTAATTAAAATGTGCATGACAATAGCCCCCGTGTTTAGGGGCTGCAGGAGCTGTGTACACAGCCTCCGTGAATTACAGCCTAGGCATCTTCATGAAGGCGAAGTGAAACGGTAGGAAAAAGTAAGGAAAGGAATTAATCTAATTGTCTTTATCTACAAACCAGCTTTTCAGGGATCAGTGCGAAGCTCCTCCCACAACAGCTAGGTCAACTGATAACAAGCAGAGGCCCACTCACAAAAGCATGCCTCTAATTCTCCCCTGGCTTTGGCTGTTTTGTGTCTTTCATGTAAACTCTGTGATGGGAAATTCTGTAACATATAATACAGAAAGCCTGGGATTTTGTCCACAGCAGGCTTATACCCCAGGGGCTGTGGGGCGGTGGCTGCTCCTTATCAGTAAGTGCCCTGATTCAAACCCTACCTAGTACAAGGAACCGGCTCCTGAACACCACACCTTCGTTTATTACCCTGTGTGTGTGTGTGTAAATGTGTGTGTGTGTGTGTGAATGTGTGTGTGTGTGTGAATGTGTGTGTGTGCTCCTGAACTGGGTATTTCACAGGTGTCATAAGTGCTAATGAAACAGGTCACTGTGACTTTTCTTGGGTGCCACCAGTGCTGGGTCAGGCATAATTACGAACTAAATGAATGCTTCTTGGTAATAGCCTGAGGGATTTTAGCTTCAGTAGGACTTACTCACCCTAAAGCACTACTTTGCACCTTTACATATTGCAGAAAACAATTTACCATTGGCTTTGTAGGGCTCGTTGGGGGAGTGAGTTATGATTGGTTATTTTTGGAAAGGACTCCAGAATTGGCCATGTATATTTAAGGTTGAAGCCACAATTGTTTGAAAGGTAATAGAACAGGCTTGCACTCATCAGGAGGTCAGATGATTGGTAGAAAAAGAAGGATCACATGATAAACACAGTTAAGGTCCCAGCGCTCTCAGCAGTGAAACAGAGAGTAAAGGTCCTTGTTCACGCAACAGTCATACTATGTTCTCTGCAGGCCTACTAAATACAATTAGCAGCCAAGAAGCAGGACATTTGTAGCTTTTCTAACAACTACTAACTACTACCACATGGCCACTGGTATCCACCAGCTTCTAGCTGTCTCCTTGAATGCATACATTGTCTACGATGGTTTTGAAACACAAAGCTATTCAATCTGGAGGTGAAGATGTAGCTTAGCAGTAGAAAATTCACCTTTGAATTAGGCTTTTAGGTAAAGATAAATCAGGGAACAGAATGAATGGCCTTTTCTTTTTCAGGGATGGAGACTGCATTTGAGCCCTTGCCTTAAACACTGCCCCAGAGTCATACACCCAATCTTCTCCTTTTCGAAGTCAAGAAGTCTACAGCCAACACTACTTAAAAGTAGTGATTCTCAAAGTAGAGGTCTAGGAGCAGCTGGCACAGCCTCACCTGGGACCGTGTTAGAAATGCAAATTGTTGGACCCCACCCTGGCCAGACCTACTCAAGCAGAAACTCTGGGGGTGGGACCAAGCCATCTGCATTAAAAAAAAAAAAACTCCACAAGACTACGTGTGCAAGAGTGTTTAAGGAGCACTGTTTTAAATCAAAATTGAGTGAGGCAGTTGCACAAAAAGAATCTTCCCAAAGTGTCTTTTCCAAGTCTATAAATAAGGTCCTTGTTTGGACCTAAACACCAACAGTCCCCATTTCTGAGAGCTGAGCATGTCTGCCCTCTGCTTTCCAGGAGAGTCAGGCTGGGGTAGGCTGATGCTTCAGAGCTGAGTCCCATAAACTCATCTCCTTCCCAGAGGGAGATGCAGGGACATAGAAAAGAGGACACCAGGGATGCTGAAAATGTCTGAATCAATAGCTTTCACTGAAATCTGTCCATTTTAATTCTGCCCTTTTCTAAGCAAATCCAATATGTAGTACTTTCAAGTCACCATTTCATAAGCAACCATCAAAAGAAAATGCTTAATTAAAAAGAAATCTTTTCAGGGCATTGCTTGTTGGCAGTACAGAGGGCAGCACCTGGACCATAACTGTGGGCCTATGTGCCCACATGCTCAGTTCCTCCCACCTCAACCTGAAACATCTGGGCTCATCATCTTCTAGTCACAAACACAAGCACAAGTCCAGGTCCAGATTGTGAGGGGGAACCGTCGAGACCTTATTTGTCCAAATGACCCAAAGGTTTTCAAATTTGATTTGGTGATGTGAGACAGACTTATCTTTTGACCCCAAGAACTGGAGGACAGAAAATTATCACAGCCCAATAGCATTTTATGTTTTTTCCCACCATGAGACACACTACCATGCAAGGAAAATGCCAACTCGGCTCACTAAGTTCTCACTTCAAACTGTACTTCTCATCACGACCTATTCCACCCACATAGTCATGTGCCGTAAGCGCTGCAGACTGTCTCCAACATTTCAAAAGCTCAAAAGTTATTTTTAAAGCCAAAATACAATCTAGGTTGCTCTTGTATAAGACACTTTTTTAAAGCAAAGAACAAAATAACACAGCAATCTCCATATAGGTGGGCAATTGCCCAACTCACCAAAAGATTGAATGCAGCTGTCAATAAGATCATCCAGGCTGGCTCCTTTGGCCAAATGTCCCAGGGACACCATCATTCGGAACTGGGTGATCTGGGCCAAGCTGGGCTGGGCAGGGAGAGGGCTGTTGGTTGATTTGGCCTCTAGTCTTGCTTTGGGGCCAGCTCTGGAGGCATGGCAAGGTTTCCTGGGGGAAAGAGAGACTCAAGTGAGGATAGACAGCAGTTGGGGGGTCTCGCTGTCAGCTCCAGGCTCTGAAGACCAAGCGAAGAGGAGATAGGACAGTGGATCCCTGAAGCTGGGCTGGTAGAAGGCATACCCCTCCCACTTGGCAAAAGCACTGAACGGACTGGTTGGCTGTTAAAGAGACATCTCCTCAGCAAATGACAAGGTGAGATTCTAGGGCAGCAATACCCTTCTCCCCATTGGTGTAAGGACTGCTCTGTACTGCCGTCTCTCTTCCAGAAGGGGAGATGCAGAGGGAAGAGGGTACCTTGGTGGCCCTTAGCTTTTAGTTGCTAGGTTACGGACCTGGGGTCTGAAGGACCGGTTCAGTTAGCATCCTTTTTGGCTAGTTTCATTCATTTAAGCAATGCCTAAGATACACAAACACAAGCACAAGTCCAGGTCCAGATTGTGAGGGGGAACCGTCGAGACCTTATTTGTCCAAATGACCCAAAGGTTTTCAAATTTGATTTGGTGATGTGAGAGGCCCCACAAACTAGCTTTAAGAACCTTGAAAGTAGGGGGTGGCATTTAGATTTTTCAACCATCTCTACATTTCTTACAAATCTTGGCTGGTTTTAATAAATGGTTTCATTTTTGATAATACAAGGAGCTACTATGAATCATTTAAACCAGTAAACAGTATCCCAGCAAGTCTTCACAATGATCCGTAACAAAGAGAAAATGGGGAGGGGTTGGCTCTGAGCTGAGCTGCCTGCTCTAGAGCTGAATGCAAAATAACGATTTGGATCTGAAAACGGCTTAGGAGTCTGGTGGGTCTTCATCTAGTTATCGTTAGCTTTATTGAGCATGATCTGGTTGTTACAGTGTCGCATGCAGTATATTTTATTTTCCTCTTTATTAAAAAACACATGGAGACTCACATCTATAATCTTTGAAAGTTCAATAATGATAGGCATTTTTGCTGATGGCTCTTTTGGCATGTACTTAGTTCTCTCCCTTTTGCATCTTTGGCTATTTATCATTTATTGTCAAAGAAGAGTGGGGGGGGCACTCCAGAAACATGGCACATATTATAATCACAAACCCGCATTGATTAGCCACATGCTTATTCCATGAGCAAGACATTACAGTAGGCCAGGGGAGACCATGGCGAGATAGCCTTTGTAACTTTCTCTGTAAATTATACATGTCCATTGCTGGCTAGTTATTCTTGTATAAAGCCATCTTGTAGTTTCTTAATATGAAATGCTTTAGTAGGAGAATCTGACCAAGACAATGAATGTAATTAAATAACTTGTAGGTGAATGTCTCAAGAGTGATGAGGGCAAAATGGAAGACAAAGCAGTTTACTGGGTCTGTGAGGAAGAGCTTCTTTGACAAGGTAAAAATCTCACTCAGAAAAGGCCAACCAAATCCTTAGTTAAAGTAAGCACGAAAGCAAGCAAGCAAGCAAGCAAGCAAGCAAGCAAGCAAACAAACAAACCATCCCCCCCGGGCACACCTGGTTTTCGGGAAACCACCCTGCACAAAGACAGTACCCTGAACATGGGCCGCACCACACAGCCAGACTCCAGAGGTCACCCTGGCCCTTTCAGTTCTGCTCCAGCTTCAGAGCATTGGGCTGTGGTGTACATGGGGTTCAGTTCCAAACTGGGACCAATAAAGCCCAGTCACCCTGGTGACTGGGAACCTGCTAACCCAAGCCACCGACTCTTGAAGGATCAGATTGGTGCTGCAAAAATCCATCAAACTCTTGACCCACCACTGATTTTTATCCAGGCCCCAGGAGAGTCAGATCAGTGTCTGAGAATAAAATGATACCCTGAAAACAGCAACAGTTCCCACGAAGTAAGTTTCCATGTTTCAAAGACACTGTACAGGGATTTGCCTTGTCTCTGAAGCTACCTATCTAGAAAGATGCTACCTTGTGATATAGAAACTGAGTCCTACACATACCGATGCTGTTCATATGGGCTATTTCAGGAACTAGTCCCTGGGGCCCCTCTTGCTTTTATTCATCTAGTAGGCTTTTTTTTTCTTTTTGCATGAAACTGTGTGCTTATCAGCACACTAAAATTGTCGAGTAGATTGTCAAGAGACTGAAAGGACTTAATTAACGAATAACAAAAGCCAGGTGCTTCAGAAAGATGGCTGGTGATGTAGAGGCTGCATCTCAGTTCTTACTCAGTTCAGCAGGTCCCTAGAATGGTCCTCAGGAACCAAGACTAGTCTCTCCACAGTGCTTTCCCAAACATCTACAGATATGCAGCAGAGGTATATTTGGCCACAAGGGCACAGCAGGCTAGCAGCTAGCTTCCTTAGCACCAAGCCACACTTCCTAGCTTGGCTCCCTTCCCTTCCTAGAAAAAAAGACAACTATCCAAACCTAGTCCAGTGAGGAGTGATTCAGAAAGCACGAGAAACTAGGGAAGGTAAAGTGTTAAAAGCTAACCACACTCTGTGGGTTGTAAGCTTTGTCCAATCTTTTGACTGCTTGCCCTGGAAAAACTCTTAGATCACATTCCCTTTTCTTTCTTTCTTTAATTTTTTTTTGAAAAAGAACTTTTTTGTTTGTTTTGTTTTTGTTTGTTTTTTGAAACAGGGGTCTTACTAGGCCCAGAGTGATGTGAAACTCTCTGTCAGTCTTTTAGGTGCTGGGATTGCAAATATGTCCCATCATATCTGTCTGAAAACGAACAAACCTACCACTCCGCCAGAATGCAATCAAAGGAATTAAAAGAAATACCTTAATTTTTTTCTTTCATGATGCTAGGGATCAAAGCCAGGGTTGCCGCATACCAGGCGCTCTTCACTAAGTTAGATCCCTGCCCCACATCCTCTGCCCTCTCCCCTCCCTCCACCTCTTGGTAGGATGGTTGTAGGTAAGGATTACACGGTGCTTTATTATAAGAAAATTTGAGAGTGCTTTAACCATTCGAAGAATGAACAGTCTCTAATTCTACAAAGTCATGTTTTTAAAGGGCAGTAGCCACACGTTTCCAGTTAAACCTATCAATTAAATAAAACAAAACAATAACAAAATATTGAAAGAAAGAAACCCATTAACTTCAAGATGTTTTCTCAGCCTTCCCCAACTCCCAGGGCCTGGGGAGAGGTTTCGAAGTCTGAATAGGACTTGTGTGGAGGACTTAGTCTCCAGGCACAGTTATCCTCAGGGTAAAGGAGGAAACGGAGGAGAGCCGGGACTTCTCATAGTTGCTTATAAGAAAAGGCAGCTTTCACAGGGCCATTTCTGCTGAATGTACTTTCCAGTCCTGCCCCATGCCGTCAATAATACAGAGTTAATTCAACAGACAGATCCATTGCAGTGTAGCGCAAAGTAAGGTAGAGAATACCTAGGGGATGGTATGGCCCAGCAGGGAATTATAATGGGCATAGTTACTCAGGTGAGGTCATATCTGAATTCACGAGAATGGCATTGTGAAGGACACAACATACTCGGCCCTAACCAGGCATCCAGGCAGTTACCAGGTGCTTTGAGGACAAACGCTAAATTTCCTGACATCCGCTACTCCCCACCCCAGGGCCCTTTCTGCTGCCCAAGACTGTTCATAGCCACTCTTCCTTCACTTTCCGTCTCCCTAACATCTCTCTAGAATATGGATGGAGGAGAGTAGACTCATAGACCACTGATTTGGAAACTTATTTTTTTTTTTCCTCAAAGGGCAACCAGCCAAGCACTGCCACCTCCGCTTGCAGCCATAGCTGTGGGTCGCTCTTGAAAGGCCTGGAGAATCCGCAAGGTGGCGCTGCCCTAGACCCGCGCCCGCAGCAGGTGCCAAGGATGCGGAAAGTGTACGAGTGGGAGTTCCCGGGGGTGCCCTGACGAAGAGCATCCAGGGGGGTCGACTGTTGTGGGGGCGCTGGGTAGGTGAAAGATTTGGTTGGGCCCAGATCATTCCACATCTGTCCAGGTGACCTGTGGCCTCGCCGCCCCAGCAGCCCCGACTCTGTTCTCCCGGCCTGGTGTGCTGGACACTAAGGTTGTCCGTCTCACGCCCGTTCTCCCCCGACTTCAATCTTGACCCGGCTCTTGGGTCTCCGATCATAGTCTACCCCTGTGAGCAACTCTCCTCCGAGAGAGGCGCCCTGGTCGTCTAATCCCTCCTCTTACCCACTGGAGAGAATCGCAGGGGACATCGCTCAGCTATCCCTCCCCAGTAGAGGTGCAGTGCTCTCCGAGGAGCCGCAGCTACTCACCGCGGAGCCTCTCTCGCCTTGCCCAGGGTTCCCATGGCCGCGGCTCTCTGCGCCCCTGGAGCCGTCTCACCTGGAGCGGTGGGATCGGCTCGGCCCGGCGCGGCGCATCCCTCGGCCGCTGCTGGCCCTCGCAACCCGGAGCCGGCCACTCTCGGAGCCCCGCGAGCCGACCCAGGCGCACCCGCAGGCACAAAGTTTGTGCGAGCGCGCTCCCTACGCTCGCTCCCGCGCGCGCGCACACTCTCTCGCACCAACCACCTGACAGGCGCTGATGTTATCATCAGGCTGGAGGAAACGCAGGGCACCCTCAGCTCTTCTTCGAATCCTGCCCCCAATACTCGGTAGCGCCCCAAGGGCCTGCGCCGCCCTCGCTTCTCCCTTCACCCCCGCCTGCCATTCATCTCGCTTAGCCCAAGAGTTAGGTCCGAGGGGTGCAGCGTGGGTTACCCTAAAATTGACCTAGGTAGAGAGCCTTGCAGAAGAGTTGCTTCCACTCAAGGCCACGGGTCCCCTGGGGAGCTCTGCTGAGACCTTTTCCCGGATGGCAGGACTGTCTTGTATGTATCAGTGGACTGGGCAGGGAAGGCAAAAATCCCCTAAACTACTGCGCACTTTGTTCTCTTTGGCACATTTTAAAAGAGAGGACCTATAGCGGTGTGCACTGCACCCGGGGGAAGGCGGTGGGTGTGGAGGTGAGCTCCGGAGGTGTGCTCCATGTCAGGCTAGAGAGCTGCTTGGAGTCTGTGGGTGTAGTAGACCAAGGGAGCCAAGCGGGAGTGGAAGGCTGGGGGAGGGGCTTTCTGTCAGTGTGCCAGCAGATCTGGCCGAGAGACCTATCTGCTACTTGCCTAAGACATGGCTATGGTAATTACAGCAGCTAATGCTGATCAGTGCTGTTTCCTACACGTTACCTCATTAAGCCACCCCTCCAAATGCAAAGAAGGCACTGCTTAAGATTTAGAGAACACTGGGCTCTCACAGCCAGTAAACAGAGAAGAGAGGTGGCCCCGACTGAGATCTGCCTGGCGCCTCTAAGTCCTTGCTGGACTGGCCTAATAACACCCTCGTTATTGCTGTCACATCCCGTGATCTGCCCAGCCACAGCACTCTGGACTTTAAGACCTCCTACTATATCTCCTGTATTTCCTCGTGTTTATGTGCAGTGTTGTCCTAGAAAAGAATTCAGGATCACTTACAAGAATATACAACCTACAAAAATAAGTATGAGAAACAACAGCAACAAAACAAGGCTGATAAAATGGGGCTGGAAGTGAAGAGGATTCTAAAATTATGGACCAATGTATACTTACACATTTGGAAAACAGAATCTGATATACAGATTCAAGGAGGGTCAGTCAAGTCCAAAAGGAACGCCTACTCCAAAATTCATTTCCTTACATATGGAAGACCACCTTCCCCCCTAAAAAAGGAAAAGAAAAAAGAAAAAAATGTTTAAAAGATCTGCAATTCTTGCCACCGAGCCTAGGAAGAAGTTTCTCCTGAGGATGTTCCCGGGCATTAGTGATGCTGCCTCGGGGTCATGCAGGATGAGAGGAGAACAGGGTGGTGTCACTAAGAACAATCCTGGATGACCTGAGAGCACCCCTCCCCCGTTACTTTTTCCAAAATGATGGAATGCCTGTGACAGATCAAGAGAGAACTCACCTGAGACCTCCCGTGAGCTTCATCTACTCCTACCTCAGCAATCTGCCTTCCCTAAACTCCTAAAACTCCTGTCAGCTCCGTTTCCCTCCTTATCTCCTGCCCTGTGCAGAGTATCCCGTGCATGCCTCCAACTGGACACCAAATCTCTCCTTTCACACACCATCTTGCCCCCTTTTCTGTTGCTTCTACCCTTCTGATCAGTATATCCCACGTCTCTGTGGCAGCTACGATCCACTCAGTCTTTCTTCCTATTCCCAACCAAGTTCTTAATGAAGGTCCACAGACCTTTTGCTCAGATGAGGAACATGGTCTGTGACTTTTTCTTTGCAACCACAACCACATTTTTGGATATGTTTTTCCTGGAGGAAATGGTTTTACTTTCATTAGCTTTTCTACATGATCCACGCTTAAGTGAAGTGGCTCCATTTTTCTTTCATGGCTTCAACAAGACCCACAGGGATCTGTTGAGTATCTACACTTGGCATCTAATACAGTCACATTTCCCTCCACCATTCTCTTTGATTGTCACTTCCTTTCTGTCTCCAAAACCACAAACAGGTGTGTGTTCCTATCATCCTTCACCTGGACATATGTGGTAGACTGGCCTCCCTAATTTTATGATCTCTTTTCTCTGATTTTTCCCTCATACATCATTGTATGGTTGCATTACTGTGTTCTTTCTTTGCCTTCACACTTTAGGAATCCCCTAGTACCTAGAAAATGAGAGTCAGACATGATAGCATTGTGTATTCTCATGGATGGACCCTCCTGTCTGGTTGGCCTCCAGCCATAGCCTGCTGGGTACCTGACTTCTTATGTTATACTGTCACCACTCCTGGTAATTGCCCTTTGCTGTGCCCTTTGCTTGTGTGCTTGCTTCTGCCTCCCACCTCTCCTTGCTTGGTAACCACACAAAGGTGGAGCCATACCCAGCCTATCTAGAATACCAGGTCACCTTAGAGGGCATTCATGGGTACAGGGTATACACACCTCCTTCAGACCTGACCTGATGACTGGCTATGCTTGGGGAATCTACATGACATTGCCTAAGACTTAATCATCCTTTTAAGATATAATTACCAGATGCCTCCCTAGTGTCATACACTGTTCTTGTTACTGAGAGTCTTGGAGAGAACAAGACAGGCAAGGTGCTTGTGTTTGCGAGCTCACATGTCTAGTACATGGACAGTAACCAAGTCAGCAAATAAATGAATGTATAAATATGCTGTGACTTTAAAAACTCTCAGGTCCAGAGATTGCCACTTCAGTGCTAGGACACCTCCATCCTCATGGAGACACATTGAAGTGTCCCAAGTGAGACCCCCAACATGACCCTGTGTCCCAGTTAAGAGCTCCTGGGTCTTTAAGACAAAGCCAGCATCCATGGGGCGCTGGGCTCTAGAGGAGAGTGAATAATAAACAGGGGGTGGAATGGGGACAGATTATGGCACAGTTGCTGACCATGGTTCTGTCCCCAGGCAAGGGTATATGGTCTCATTATGTGTGTGACTGTGGCTGGTTGCTCCACAGTTTTGTTTATTTGCTTGCATGTATGTGTCATACGCATGCTCAGTGCCCTCAGAGGTCAGAAGAGGGTGTTGGATCCGCTGGAACTGGAGTTATGAGTAGTTGTGAGCCACTATGTGGGTGCTGGGAACAAAACTCAGGTCCTCTACAAGAGTAGTAAGTGCCCTTAACCATTGTGCCTTTGCTCCAGCCCCTGACCCATGGGTTTTTATTTATTTATGGGCCTCTTAGTTTTTTTCATACGATGTGTTTTGATCATATTTATTCCCCTGATTCTAGATCGTATTACACCCCACCCACCTAAACTCATGTTCTTTCTCTCCATTAAAAACATAAAAGCAAAACAAATTAAAAAGAGAAAACAAAACAAAAAATAAAAGAACCACACAAAAGTCATGGAGTCTATTTTGTGTTGGCCACCTACTCCTGAGCATGGGACCTGCCCTGGAGTGTGGTTATATACCAGTGGATTCAGTGGCAAAACCAGATTTTCCCTCTCCCAGAAGGAATTAATTACAAATAGCTTCTTGGTTAGGAATGGGTTTTTGTAGCCACTTCCTTTTCTCTGCCTGGGATTGATTCTCAGTCTTGTGCAGGTCTTATGTCTACTGTCACAGTCTCCATAAGTTCATGTGTGCATCGGATTGTATGTGTGTATGTGTGTGTGTGTGTGTGTGTGTGTGTGTGTATGTGTATGTGTATGTGTATGTGTATGTGTATGTGTATGTGTGTGTGTATGTGTGTAAGACACTGTTTCTTTGGGGTCATCAGCACCTCTGGTTCTTACAGTCTTTCCACTTCTTTCATAGATCCCTCAGTCATGAAAGGAGGACTTTGACTAACAACAACAACAACCCAATGGTACAGTCTTGGCTGTGGCTTACCTCGGACCAAAGCCAGGAGGGCATGTCTATGTGAGAGGCTATCCTTTGCTTCTTTCAGACCTGGAGTTAGAGTTGGACTCTGTCCTTGTGTACAGGGAGTATCTGTCTGGAGGAGGGTTTGTCGTGCTCCACTGCTCTGAGGTATCTTCTCCACAGAAGTCATTTTGTTTGTATTTTAATAAACCTCATGCAGCTCAAACTGGCCTCAAATTTGCTATGTAGCTGAGGATGGCCTTGAACTTTGAACTTTGGTTCTTCCTACCTCTACCTCTAGAGTTTTGGCATTACAGGCACCTACTGCTATATCTGGTTTATGCAGTGGTGCTTTATCCAGGGCTCATGCAAGCTAGACAGTCATTCTACTAACTGATTTATCCCCAAGTCTTCAAAGGAGATTTTATTAAGGTAATCACACTGTGTTAGACCACTCCAAGTACAGATCCTAAATGTGGAAACACATTCTTGTTTTTAGCTCCTTTGAAAAATGCTATCTGATTCGGTGAAATTCTTTACCAGGGCTTGGCAGAATTGTATTTATTTACTCCATAGAGCATATAGGCAGAAACAGTGTCTCTAAATGGCATCACATTTGATTTCTGTATCTTTTAGGATGCTAGCAAGATAGACAAATAGTGATAATGTAATAAACTATACTACAATATAAGGAACAGAATACTATGTATGATATGATACAATATGACGTGGCATGACACCATATCATCCCATCCCATCCCATCCCATCCCATCCCATCCCATCCCATCCCATCCCATCCCATCCCATCCCAAGCCATAGAAAAGGTCTCACGATGTTTATTCCTGGAGAGAGGGACAGCTTCCTGGAGGGAGAGAACAGAGTAGGGTTGAGACCTGATTTTTGCTTCAGCAGGCACACACATCTCTGTACAGGTACAAGTGGAGAGGATGTATGAGAAGTGTCCGTCTTGATACTAACTGGGTAAGTCTACTTTGTTCAAGGGTAGCAACAATATCACTCTTACCAACATTTGGATGACAGCATGGACTCAGTGGCTAAAAGTCTGACTTTAGAATTAGACTGAATTTGACTCTCAGCCACAAGATGTCTTAAAAATGGGCTCAATGGCCACCTCAGAAGAGTTTAAAAAGAATCAGAGCCTGAAGCTTGAACTTTGCCCCAGACACAGGACTCTTAATGCTTAGACTGCCTCCTCTATGCCCAGGGTGGGCGCTGCCCTGCTGGGGTGGGTGCTCCACCCTGTGTTCACACCCCTGGAGCTGTGTTCACACCCATGGAGGAAGGGCTAGTTTCTCGGGGATGGGGGGTGTAAGTAAGGTCCAGGCTAGGGATACAACGTCACATGAACAGAGTCCTGAACAGAGTTGAGAACAAAGGGGGTGTTAAAGGAAAGAGAGATGTAGAGGCTAGGGAGAGCCAGAGCAGAATCACAATACTGGGGGACACACCCTCCCTCACCCACTGGTGTGTGTCAGTCTGTCTGCCTCTCAATTGTCTTGGCAGGGCGGGAGGTTCTGGTTCTCCAGAGTCTGTTCTAGCTCCTTCCACCCGCTCTCCCCTTTGGGTGTGATTCAATTAGCACACACCCTCAGGTTTGCCACTGGGTGCCTGGGACAAGTAGCACTGAAAAGAGGGCTGAAGGGATTAAAATTCAATACCGGCCTCTTTCCAGAGGCTGACAGCACTGCCTAACTGCACCAATTCCTAAGTTAAAAACCAGTTCAGTCACACAAACACTATTTAAAGCTCCTATTGTATACCTCAGTGAACTCATTCTGCTTAATCACTTATCACCTGCAAAGGTGCATGGGTAAAAGCTGGGGTGGGGGTGCAGTTTATAGAAAGATTCAAGTGGCCAGGACAAGCCAAAAAAAAATGTGATTTTCTGGGTAAAAACAAAGCAAAGCAAAACAAAACCCCCAAACTGTTCAATTCAGTATGCATTCAAAGAAGTGCTGTGATAAATACAGCATTGAAACAAAAACTCCTGAAAATCTGTAGACCAACTTGCATATGTGAGTAGCAGAGAAAAATCATGGCAAATAAATGTGGGGAGAGATTTCTCAAAGACTGGACAGATGTGTCCTTAAGTTCTGTAAGGGAACGTTTCCTTTTAAAAGGGAAGTCTCTCTGTCTCTCTCTCTCTGTCTCTCTGTCTCTGTCTTTCTCTCTCTGTCTCTGTCTCTCTCTGTCTCTCTGTCTCTGTCTGTCTGTCTGTCTCTCTCTCTTTCTCTGTCTGTCTGTTTCTGTCTCTCTGTATGTTTGCTGTGTTTGTACTATACACATGATTGTGTTCCCATGTGCTCACGTGTGGTGGGCAGAGAGGATAGCAAGTGTCTTGTATCACTCTCTGCCATGTTTCCTCAATCCAGAGTCTCTCACTGACCCCAGTGCTTTTCTTTTGTCCCAGTTACCCAGCCAGAGACTTTTTGGAATTTTCAATGTCCACCCTAAAGCACTGGGGATGGAGGTACACATGTGTCTTCACCCAGCTTTTACTTTGATGGTGGGGATCACGCCTCCACACCTCTCATTCTTTCTGTTTAATGAGACCTAAAGGAATAAATTTCACACACAACCACAAATGACTTGATTTTGACCTTGGCATTCTAATAGCCAGTTCCACTGTTCCGGTGCCAAATTGTACCTATCCTGTACAGGCCTAAGGTTTTTATTCTACTTTTTCTCTTTCAATTCAATTCACTGTCATGAGAACAGAGGATGGCATTCTTAAAGGCAGACAATATTCACTTGAAAGTACACAGAGGATTCGAGTAGTCAGTTTTCTATGTTTGCTTCTTCTGTGCCCTCTGGCTTTAGAAGTAGAGAGTAAACTCTAAGTGAGACCAAGGTGGGCAGTTATCACAGAGTAGGCAACTGTGTTCTCCACTCACAGTGCGTGTTTTATAAATAATAGAGCTAATGCAAGTTGGATTGTGCAAATCATAACTGCATTGTTTACAGTTTGTTGCAAGGATGGATTAGTTTGCATGACTGCCTAGTTTGCTAACTGGAAAACAGGCTGTGGAAACATTGTGGTGGAAATAACCTCTCAGTATCAACCTCCACACAAAATTCAATGTAATAGGAAATACTGTTATTTTTCTTGTTTATCTTGTTTCCTTAAATTTTTTCTCCTCTGTTTTGAAGTAGATAGGAAATGCTAGAGAAGACTCCATTACAGCTTCCCAGGGTGGATGGAGACCAGCACTCGATCAGGTGTCAGTGAAGTGTTCAGTCATTGATCCTGCTCTTTAGTCAGGGAAAAGCATGGCCATCTGCTGTGGGAGGTGTCATCTCATGCTGCTGCAAGAGCCTCTGAAGTGAGAGTTGCTCCCAGAGGACAGGCACCCCAAGTCGGATCTTAATTTGGCCCATGCAGGTGTGACCCCACTGTGCTGTTAGTTGCTGTGACATTGTTAGAAGAAGGTGTGAAAAATCTGGGGAAGGCTTATGATAGGCACATGAAATAAACAAGTTCTGTATGATCGATGCTGGAGGTTGTTTAAAAAAACATTCTTGTAGAACTCCTTTATGCTGTGATTTTGGCCTGATAATTGCAAGAGAAAGAAAATGGAAGAGTAGAGGCAAAGTAGATTGGTGTGTCTTAAAACACCCCTCCTGAAGCCTCTCTAAACTCAGCACTCTTGTTTCTCTTTCTTAAAATTCAAAAACACATTTTGTAACTGCAGTGGCATAAAGGTGAAATTAATCCAGAGTGTACTTATTATTATTTATTCATTATTAAATAGGCCCATGTGTCTATGTGCATGTGTGTGTGTGTATGTGTGTGTGTGTGTGTCTGTGTGTGTGTGCATGACATGTGTGGATGCAGGTGTAATGTGCATGTTCTTGTGTGTGAGTACAGGTCCTATGTATATCTAAGGTCAGAGGGAAACCTTGGCTGCCAGGCGTTCCTCCCCACCTTACTGGAGAGCAGGCCTCTTTGTTACTCACTGTTGTGTAAACTGAGCTAGCTGGCTCCTGATCTTCCAGGGATTCACTTGTCTCTGTCTCACATCTTTACAGAAAGGAGTTGGGACTGAAGATAGATGCTAGCATCTTCCTAAGGGTTCTGGGAATTTGAACTCAGGTCCTCATACTTAGACGTGCATGGTTTACTCACCAAGTCATCTATCCAACCCTAAATATGTGTTTTGTCTGATTATAAAAGTAGTGAAACTGAAACACACTTTGTGGATGTTGTGATTATTGTGGGTCCTGAGCCTGGGAGCTGCCTGGCGATGGTGCCTGGCAGTTAGACTTGCTCCTTCGTGGAAGAGGTAGTTAATAAGTGAATTCAGAAATGAGCCTTTTCCGGTTCTCTTGGACTCACTGGAAGGAGAAATAGAATAGTTAGTGGTATATGGGGTTGGAGGGGGTCTTAAATACACACTCTTTTTATTTTTATGTTTTTATTTTCTTGAGACAGAGTCTCATGAACCAAGGCTTGCCTTGAATTAAACACAGGTCATAAACTTTCTGCCATCATCTCCCAAATGCTACGATAACAAGACTCACAAACAGGCCTTGCATTTTATTTTATTTTTAAATGTAAAGCTATAGCAGCATAGACTTTTTAGGGTAATGAATCTATTTTGTAAGACACTGTGCTGTGTGGGTAGACACAAGACATTGAATAGTCATTCAGGTTTATAGAACTCTAATGTCAGCCAATGGCCTCTGGGTGTTAATGACCTAGGCTCATCAACTGTCACACATGTGCCACTCTGGAGAGGGATACTGCACACATGTAGAAAAGAAAGGACGATGTTCAACCCAATTTTGCTTTAAACCTAAAGCCTGCTCTTTAAAATAATATATATATATATATTTTAAAAACCCTAACATGAAAGAGGCTGAGGCAGGAGTATAGTGAGTTTGAGGCCAGCTTTCAGGTACATAGTACAATCCAGACTCAGCATATAAACAAAGAACTCCTACCACAATCCAAGCAAATTAGAGGCCCCAGATGTCATTAAAACTAGACTCTTATTTAAAGAGGCCCAAAGAGATGTACCTACCCCATAGCTACGAACTAGCTGCTGACATAGCAACTCCCAAGGGCTGGTCCTGGATCATGCACATGTCCCCTTTTGTTCCAGGTCATACTTGGAACTGTTAGAGTGAGAGGGTCGAGTAGAAAGAACATGGCAACTCTGGTCCCCTGAGGAAAGTCAGCTATACCAGCCGGCAAAATTAGTAGGAAACAAAACCAACCAACCAGCCAAACAAATCACAAAGGCTGTTGCATGCTAATATGCAGTGGTCTGGGTGCTGGGATGGAGCAGAATAATTTAAAATGAATATTCACTCATTAATAATTTGTTTAAAATATTTGTTTGTATCTTCTCATTTTCTGACTCTCCAGCCTCCTCCTGAGGAAATGACTCGTGCACATCAGAAGCTGTTCTGAGGAAGGCATGTCTGTGACCTCATTCATCCTCACAAAACACTGTGTTGATTTTCAGTTGTCATGGTCCCCACTTTGTAGATGAGGAACTTAAGGCTTAGAGGGGTCGAGTCACTTGTCTGAACACAGCTTGTGAGAAGCAAATCTGGAACAAAAGCTAACTACTCCTTTGCTATGACATCCACTTGTGACAGCTTAGATTCTGTATCCAAAACATTTGAGCTTGTTGGTCATTAGTCATTAAAAAGTATTGTGTGAGGAAAAGGGATACGTAACCTGGTCTATAGATGGTTGATGGTGCTAACCTCTGAAGTGTCTTATAAGCTACAAGTTTCTACCCTGAACATTATGAAGATTAGATTCTTGGCTAATTTACAAGGAGTTTCTTGCTCTGTCTCAAGATCCAGGCATCTCTAAAATGACCTAAGAGGAATCATTATCCCAGACTTCTTTTGACCTTGCCAACAGGTTTTCACTTTCATGTTATTTGAAAAGTGAAAGTAGAAATGCACTCAGTGTGCTGTTGGCATGCTGGTCGGGGTCATGTTAGTTTAATATAGCACAGGGCCATCTCTCTCTCTCTCTCTCTCTCTCTCTCTCTCTCTCTCTCTCTCTCTCTCTCTCCTTTACTCTCTCCATTAAAAAAAATAGATTGTGCTAGACACATATATTTATTACCGTCTCTTCCCAGTGGTTTTTTTCTTGAAGGCTTTGATCCATTCTAGCAGGAAAAGGGAAATTCTTAGATGAAGTAACTCGGGTGTTAGTCCTTGGATATTGAGTCTTTCTAATAACAACTCAAGAAGGTTTACTTTCTAAGTTGATTTTGTAAGAGGATTTTAGCACATGCACACAGCCCCACCTCCACATCCCGACACACAAATGGGGAAGGGAAGAGCATATGTAGATACGTAATTTATTCTTATGACCAAGCTGTTACTAGAATTGTGGTCTGGGTTTCAAATTCTACTTTAAACAGGTATGAATATTTGTCTGAGATGCTAATACAACTTCATATACTTGGACTGACTGGGCCCAGTTAAAAGTTAATACCCAGTTAGAATTTTCTTTCTTTGACTTTATATGTCTCTAGCCAAGACCATTCTTTCGCACATGGCTGAAGTCTCGTGTGCTCTTCCTTGTTCCTCTGCACATCCTGCATGCAGCTTCTGACTCTGATCTGACAGTCAGGATAGGGGAGCCCTGTAGTCACTGCTGAGGCCCCTCTATGAGACTAAAATCATAGAGACTTCTCTCCATTGTCTTCATTCCACCCTTGCCTTCATGCTCATTTACCCTTGTAGGGTACATGTATCTTACTTCTTGACTTTATTTTCCATCTAGTGTGGATAACCTGGCACCCTATGCTAGCACACACCAACTCATTCTCTGAACAGCATCTTCTGCAAAAGTGCAATGTGGGAAAGTATCCTGGGATGACTGTAAACTGACGGGGCAGGAGAGAGAAGACTGTGCGGACAGCAGATGTGCCTATTTTCTAGCTTTGCTAAAAAGAAGCATATGTTTAAGGTCCCAGGAAATGAGCTAACTGTGTCTCACATTACTTCATCCTCTGGTGAAAACTTTTTTTTTATTTTTTATTTTTTTATTTTTAGCTAAGATGTGTGTTTTTGCCGTGGTGTTTTGGAGGCAGGAGTGGTTTGAATTGCCTGAAATGAATAACTGTCTCAGTATTTTGAATATTGTTCACCTTAGTAAGAGGCTGGCTGTCTCAGACCTCGGACAGGTTTCTGAGAGCCAGGAGTAGCTGGAGAATGGGATTTTCAGGTCCTGATGTTTCTGACAGAGGAAGTTCACTCTGAACAGTAAACATCTGTTGGGTATTAAGAGCAGGACTAGAGTGGGGGAAAACATCAAAGGAGTATCTAAAACAAAAGCCTTCTCAGGTCCTGGGATTCAGAAGCTCACTGCACTAAATGGAAGTTACTCATTTGCAGAGAGAAAGTACAGACACCTGCCCTCTGGAGTGCAGGAAGAATTCTACTTTGATTGACAGGCCATCAACCATTTAAAGATACCTAGTACTTGCTCTTGAGCATGTAGCACACCTGGGAAGGGAGGAGGCAACCCTTTTCTTGTTCTCTGCCATTATTCTGATCTTGGATTGTATGAGGGACATGGTTGTAGTTAGTTATGGAGAAAAGAAATATTCTAGGAAGGAACAGTACCAGGGGAAAGACTTCTGACAAGTGTCACCCTCCCCAACCCATCCCTTTCCTTCATCCCCTTTCTCTGCCTGCCCCCTCCCTTCTTAAGAAGGTGTAACTTAGATCCCAGCCAATTTGGATATAAAGAACACAGGAAGGTGTTATTCTCATGATGACCTTAAGAAATAAATCCCACCCTGAGTGTAACAGGAGCTTTGCTAGCCTCCTGAAGGTTCCTGAACCCCATGGACCAAAAACTTGTTTTCATAGGGCAGGTGTGTGGTATTTGTGGTCATGAGCATTCTCTAAAAACACAGTATCTGGACCCTTGCAACTGGAGACTGAGTGCAGCAGGGCAGTTTCAGGCTTCCATGTCTGAGGATGGGGGAATCCCTCATCTTCCGAGATTGGTGTACATGTGGGGTAATCCTCTTATACAAAGAGGGCTTCTCGTCCTTGTTCAATATGAACAAGAATCCTTCACCAGGCTCAGAGATAAGTGCCATGTAGCATGAGTCAGTGACAGGTTCTGCCTTGCATCATGTCCTAAAATCCAGCTTGGCTTTCTGACCAAAAGAGTATCTTGTTTTACCTGTAGAGATTACGTCACTGGTTGGAAAGCGCTGCCTTGCTTCACCCACCTCATTTCCTGGTTTCCAGCCTGGATTTGAGAAGCCTGACTAACCTTCATGATTGATACCATCCACATTCTACATGATGCCTGTGTGTTTAGATATTTTATCTCATTAAAAAAGGCAGGGAATAAGATCATTAAAAAAATATTGGCTTGTGGAAACTTCCTCATCTTAGACACAATTTCCATGACACTTCCTGTTCAGTTTTCTGCGTGGCCTTCTGGTTAGAGAATAAAGTGCTCAGCTGGACCCAGGAGAGAAGTTTTAATGCTGATCTTAAATACGTCACTTCTAATGGAGGGCTTGGAAAAATATACTGAAAATAATCATTGAAAAAACACTTTGAATATGGATGGGAGCAATCCTCTGAATTTTGTATCTTGTTTGGCTGTGATGGTAACATGTACTAACACTGGTCAGGACTGTGGCCAGTTTCTGGAGGGGGAAGCTAGTCTCAGGCTATGGCCTTTCTTCTTCCATTCTTGGGAGATGGTCCAGCCAGGACAGCCCCACATTAGTTACAAACGGTCTAGAACCTACCTAGGCAGAAGTCAGGGGCCATCAGACATGAGTTCTACAGTTTATTCATCTTTAATCTAGACATTTTATCTTCAGGTTGTTGGTTCTTTGTTTCTCCTCTTCCTCTCCCCTTCTCCTTGTCCTTCTCCTCCTCATCCTCCTCATCTTTGTCCTCCTCATTCTCCTCACCCCTCTCATCTTCCTCCTCCTCCTCCTCCTCTTCCTCCTCTTCCTCTTTGTCTTCCTCGTCCCTCTCTTTGTCCTTATCTTCTTTGTCCTCCTCATCTTCCTCCTCTTCTTCATCCTCCCCCTTGTCATCCTTGTCCTCCTTGTCTCCCTCCTTATCCTCCGCCTCCTTGTGCTCCTCCTCTTTGTCCTCCTCCTTGTCCCTGTCCCCCTCTTTCTCTTTCCCCTCTCCCTTTCTCTCACCTCTGACACCTTGGGCTTCTTAGCCGGGCTCAGTCAGTAGCATTGCTCATCATTACTACCCTGCTAACTTTTCACTGTGCTCCACACTCTTCAGCTAGACAGACAACATTCATTTGCAGACATTTGGGAGATTCTAGAGGCATGAAGCAAGGCTTTATTAAACCTAAGCACAGGATTTCTGGAGCAAATAATGATGTGGGAAGAAGAAAACCAGCCTGAAGGATTCATTTTAAAATGCTACCAAGTACAGGTAAGCTTAGAAAAGTAGATCAAGTAGCATTCTGAAAGAATATTCACCTGGTGTATATCCTAGGAAATTAAAACAATACCACAAAACTCTGCTTCCTTGAAGATATCCTGTAGACTTTTAAAAATAAGACATTAAGCCGGGCGGTGGTGGCGCACGCCTTTAATCCCAGCACTTGGGAGGCAGAGGCAGGCGAATTTCTGAGTTCAAGGCCAGCCTGGTCTACCGAGTGAGTTCCAGGACAGCCAGGACTACACAGAGAAACCCTGTCTCGAACCCCTCCCCCCAAAAAAGACATTATCTTTTCACCAAGAAATTTAATCAAATATCACAAAGACAAGAGACTTGGGGTGACTGTGTGGCTTGTGATGTTTCAAAGACCATCTGAGGACTTTAAGTATTTATTTATGATCTTCCTTTATTTGGATCTCTTCAGGTGTGTGTGTCTGTGTCTGTGTACTTATATGTGTTGGTGAGTGTGTGCTTACATAAATGTTCATGCTGTGATAGATTTTTAGTGTCAAAGAGCTTACAGAAATTAACAAGGTCCATAAACATAGCAAAGGACAAAGAGCCTTGGGATGTAAGAGGCTTCATAGTAGAGAAAGTAGAAGGAGGAGTAGGAGGCCAGTATCACCTCATCACAAACACATCATTTGCAAAATAAAAACTGGAACCCAAGAGTACAGGGTTTCTGGGACAGTTAGTTATCATTTGCATAGCACCTTATTTTGTTAGTGGCTAAAAATGCTTCTTGAATAACAGCAGCAGCAGCAGCAACAGGAACAACAACAAAATCCAATATAATTCAACTAGTGTCCAGAGCGCAGCTGTGATCCGGGGCTCCTGGGGCTTTGGCTGATAGAACCTTTCAACATACACAACATATTTCTGCTTTGTCTTCATTTTAATATTTGGCGCTCTGAGGATAAAGAGAGAGAATCCTTGAGTTTTTCTATAATGATTGGCATTTTATACTTTTGCAGCTACTTTTCGGTTTTAACAGCTGCTCCTCCTAATTACCCTTTCTCTGTGGGTAAGGGGTCTGAAGTGGCCCACATCTGCAGTTATGTGGAGCACAAGGGACCTCTGGGGGCTTGGTAGCAATGGGATCAGGGTAGACATAGGCTTAAGAGCAGTGTGGTTATGGACACATAAACTCTTTATGGAGTAATCAAGTTCAGGTAGTTTGTTATAATAAGAGATAACAGACTGATTCAGTCATTTCTTTTAGTTAGAATTGTAGTCTAGTCTAGTTGTTACAAACTATATAGGATTGTTGAATACTTAAAATATTGCCAGTATGATAGATAAAATATAAAAGTAAAATATATATCAAATCCTGAAGATTTAATATGAAATCATAAGCTATAGCTATGTCAGTATATTTTAAACATTGACTACATGTTGAAATAGTTTGAGTATAATTTAATTAAATGAAATAAACTTTTGAAATTCTTCTGACTTCATTTATTTTTCATAGAGACACCAGACGACTAAGAATTACACCATATCTCTTTTGAGCAGGCTGTTTCTAGAGTGTCTCTCCCGCGACTTCCCCTCCATGACCATGAGACAATGAAGTGTCTATGACAGTTGTCTTTATTGGATGGAAAAGGGTGAGAAAAAGTCCCAAGAAAGGATTATTTCCAGGAAGGGCCTGGATGGAATGTTCTGGTAGGTAACTCTGTACAGCTTTTGCCACAGGGACTGTAAAATCCCCTGCATTGTGATTTCCGCAGGGTAAGCTGGTCCATTGACCTTGACTTTGCTGTGACTTCCTTCCTACAATTCTGAAAAGACCTGCTGTTTCTAGTGTCTGCGACTCACTTTCACTTTCAGGTGAGAGTTTGAGTTTTTTTCAACAGCTCTCCCAACATATTACCTTTTCACCATCTGTGTGTGTGTGTGTTACACATACTTTGAACTCTTCATCTTCCTGCCTCCCCCTCCCAAAAGTTGGCCTTACAGGCACCATCCTCAGCTCCTTTTCAATTTTTTTTTTAAATCTCTTTCTGTGCTTGCTCAGTTCCAGATTCCTTCTCTCTGTTTTTGGAAATGTCATTGTGAGTGCTGTTCTAACCATTTCTTCAGAATCTTCAGACTCCATGCTGGTCTCCTTTGACTCAGTCCTATCCTCCTTAAGCTACAGGTATGATTCCAGCCCATTACCCTTCCAGGACCTTTACACAGCACAGCCCGTCTCCCTTCCAGGACCTTCAAATAATGCTTCACTAGAATTTTCTTGTTGAAAAATGTTTTAGTTTTATTACAAAACATACTGTGTGTTCATTAGTAAAGACAGAGAATATAATTAAGGAAAAGCCATTTTTAGTGCCATTCAGTCATTAACAATGGGTCAGGTGGGCTGTTCTCACAATAAACATTTTACCTTGTCTATGAGTTTCCTATGTGTGATAACAAGGTACCCCAGATTGCACGACTTAAGACAATACAAATGTGTTGCTTTGCTGGTCCAGAGTTTGGAAGCTGATATTTTCACTAAGGAACAAGGATCAAGACAACCACAGTGCTCCCTACAAATGTCTGTTGGAGAGAATCAGATTGTTTGACCCTTTCAGCTGCTGGAATTCTTGGACTAAAGGAAGAAAACTGCCAGCATCTTGTAGCTATGGTTTCTTCCTCCAGCTCCACAAGCAGAATCCAGCCTCTCTCTGCTTTCTAGTCATATATCATTTTTAGAAGTCTGTTATTTGTCTATTGTATCTTCCAACCCTAAGACACATTCCCTTAGTGGTCATTCAATACAAAGGAGAGGTATATACAGTCACACAAAGGCTTAGTGTTGCAAAATGAAGAATGACAAGAAGTTTTTCCCGGGGTGGGGGGGGGGAGGAGATAAAAACAAAGGCAGAGTAGAAGAAGTCCCCTTCTCACTGAAGAACTTAATTTGATAGCTGTTAGTCAGAGACTGATGGCCAGGAATGGAAGAAAACATTCAAAGAAAGAGATGATATTCACGGTCTATTCATGAAGGGTTCAGGGTAACAAAAAGAGAGTGTGGTTCAGAGTCAGCAGATTTCTTGTCAAGAATCCTGCAGTTCCGGTGTACCAGAAATGGAAGCAGGGAGGCATCACTATAGCATGGAGATATTTATTCACACAGCAGCAGCAGGATATGTCATATGGGAAAGAGGGGGGCAGACAAGAGAAGGACTAGGCCAATGCTACAGGCCAATTGTGGACATGATGGTGCCCCACTTCAACATTCCCAGAATGCCTTTCAATGACATGGTTGGAAATACTTAGAGATAGAACAAATATCTATGTGGTGTGTTCCACTTGGAAGTCAATTGTGAACACTTTCCCTAAGTAAGTGCCTTTCTTCCATGCTCTCTGGGGCTCCCCAGTGTTCTATGTCTATGAGATACAATGTAGATTCAGCCATTTCTGTTCTTGCCTATGATTCCTGTATCCTTCTCTACTGTAAAGCACAGTACAACGATGCTCTTGAAGCTTTCACAGAGCTAGAATGATTTTCTTTTTTTAAAAAACAGGAAAGGTTTATTTGTGCTCATAGTTTAGGGACATCAGTTCCTGTGATGAGTTGGAGCATCATGTTATGAAGCAAAAAAACCAACTTACCTCATTACAGACAGAAAGCAGAGAGAGAGAGAGAGAGAGAGAGAGAGAGAGAGAGAGAGAGAGCAGTGTAGAGAGGGTCCAGACAAAATTACTCTCCAGGGTGTATCCTCTAACCAATCCCACCTCCTCAAATATCTACCACCTCCCAACAGTGTTGCCAGCTAGTAGACAAGCTTTAACTAAAGGAGTCTTTGTGGATATTCAGATCCAGAGTATTCTGGAAATCCTGTTAGACCCTTCCTTGGTCCTGATCGGCTACTACTAACTTCCTTGGTGCCCTGTTAGTACTGGAGCCGACTCTCAGGGTTGTTTGAACAGGGCTGCTCATCTCAGCAGCTTGTCTAAATTCACAGTTCCAGATGCTGGAACTGGAGACGCAGCTGTAAGTAGAGGGTGGGGGTGTGGGGGTGTGGGGGGGGGGGGGGGGGGGCGGAGGGAGGAGGGGAGGAGGGAGGGGGCTGTGATTGTGATGTAAAATGAATACAAAAAAGGGAAAGAGGAACCAAACCCAACCAAACAAAATAACTTCACCCATTGAGCTGCCCCACAGGCTGTGTTTTGGGATCTTCTTTACAGACTTAATCCAGAGTAGGTAAAGTCATGTGATAGGCCTAGATCCAATGGCTGAGATCCTTATAGAGTGATTTTCTTAGGATAACTTACTGGAAGTGTGCAGGATTCATTCTGAGGAGGGGAAGACAACACTGGTGACTGTTAAAATGTTTGTTTGTAGGCAGTAGACATTTCCTGCAGAAACCTGGGGATGTATGAGTCAGAGGTGAACCCATTCTGGTGGAGTGGAGCTGGCCCATTTATGTCTCTCTCCACATGGCTCTGGTGCCAGAGCCTCTGAAGAACCTTCCAATCTTGGGAGCCACACTTTACAAATGTCAGGGCCAGGTGACCCTACATTCTATTCTGTTGATTTGTTTGCTCTCCATCCCTCTGATTGAACCTTTAGATGTCTGAGTCTGGCTGCTGGGTCATTTGTAGATCATTATCTCTGGGTCCTCACTGTGCCTCCTCCCTGAGTGGTCAATAGGTACTTGTTTTCAGAGAGCAGCCATTGCACAACACATCAGAAGCAGGCAGGATCTGGCAGATAAAGCTGAAAGGGAAGAATGGACCACACCTTGTGGAGAGAGATGGCTCTGAGCCTGCATGAGACAGATGGATTCCGGGAATTCCCATGACTCAGGGCTTAGGGAATATAGGCAGCAAATCGCATTCAAATGCAATTTTGATAAATAAGTGATTCTGAAAATAAAAAGCTCCGGATTAGTTACTTTTCTTGACACAGCAGCAAAATATCTTGTAAAAGCAACTTAAGGGAGTTTTATTTTGATTTCAGTGCATTACGGCAGGAAAGTCAAGGTGTCAGGCAGCTAATTAGGAAGCAGGCAGACAGATGAATGCTGGTCCTTAGCTCATTTTCTTGGGACAAGATCACAGCCCAGGAAATGGTGCTACCACACCAATTAATCCAGTCTTCAGACTCCCTCACAGAAAGGCCCAGACGATGGTCTCCTAGATGATTCTAGACTGGTGGTTCTCAACCTGTAGGTCAAGACTCCTTTAGGGGTTGACTTCTTTAGGGTTTCGTGGGGTCACATATCAGATATCTCCATTATGATTTCTAAAAGTAGCGAAATTACAGTTAGGAAGTAGTACTGAAAATAGTTTTATGGTTGGGGGTCACCACAATCCAAGGAACTGTATTAAAGGGTCACAGTATTAGGAAGGTTGAGAACCACTGCGCTAGATCCTTTCCAGCTGAGAGTCAACATTGTCTGTCACAAAACCCAAGCTGTTGTTTGTGAAGATGAGAAATAAGATCCAGAGAAGGCAAAACCCTCGTTGTTGGACACACAGCAAGTGGTGGCATAATCACATACCATGGAACACATGGAACCACAGACACAGAGATTCTCTGCTTTGACTGTATAGTCACTCTGTTTCATTTTCTATAGTGGAGAAAGGGAAAAGGAGAGGAAATAACTCACATTCAAAACAGAGGCTGTGTGTAGGCATCGAACAAGATGTCTTCCTTACTCTTTATTTGTTTTAAACTCCTGTCAGCTTCAAGCATGACTTTAAGTGGGCTTTTCTGTAGAGGTTCAGTACTGGGTCTAGAGGAGCTTACAGTGCCCAGAGCACTAATGTCACCACATCGTTTCCCAGCTTGATTCTATTAAATTAATCTTCCTAATGTCAGATTGCAGAGAAATCTAACAAGAGATTTCCAGACGAGATAAAGCAAATGATGATAAACAAGATGCAGAACCTGTTACCAGTCAAGCCTCTGCAAGGGATGGGAATAAAGCAAATCTATTTAAAAGTACCACTGCCCAAACCTGTCCAAAGTATCTTCTGGAAGATGCTTTCTTCATGCTAAGGTTGGTGCTGCAGAAATAGGTGAGACATAAAGAGAGACCCTCTGTTTCAAGTCAGACTCTCCTAGAAAAGCTAGTGTGCTGTGACTTGGAAATCCTTTTGCAGGAATCTGTCATGCATGTGGGGCATAGCCTTAGGAGTGACGTGAAAACTGGGGATAAGCACATAGTTCTCTGAGTTTGAACACCAGCACTCCCCATCCAAAACAAACCTATCAGAAATGTTAAGCTCCTGGGAGCTCATAACATCGTAGACTTTGGTTCAGAGGTCAGAGATAAAGGAAGATAGTATGAAAGGACCAGGCTTTCTAACAAGATTGGCCTTCTCTAGTGAAGTGGTTTCCTGACTCGTGATGTCCATTGCAATGCAGGGGAGAGGCCTATGAGTTCCTGGAGGAGGCAGCATTTGAAGTCTCTCAGAGGTGAGCATGGTGGTCTTTGCTTCTCAATTTCTTCAGTTGACAGGGTCCATAGTCATTTCTCTTTGCCCAAGTCATATGGAAACTATAAGTTACTTCAGTAGTGAGATAGGCTGACATATCCTCTCTCCAGTTAACCATTGCACAAGGCCCAGAGCATGTTGACTTCCCAAGGGTGTCCATTCCATTTTTCTTCTTGCTCAGTGCATTAGTCAGTTATGGTCTAAAAGAGATGAGGGGAAGAGTGGTTGGACGGGGACCAGAAGTGGGGAAAAGTTTCCTCACTGATGAAAGAGAGTTACACAGCAAGACTTTCCTCTCTCCTGGGTTCTTTCTTCGAGTCTGTCACCAAGGCATCCTCACCTGTTACTCCATGCTAGTCTCTTGTTTTTCTTGTGAGTTAGTTATCTGAAGTCCCAAATGTATACATTTCATGCTATTAGTGAAGGAATACTATATCCAACTTGCATTTCAGCACAGTAGCTCCGAGAGAACGAATGAAGGAAAGTAGGGCTTTGAACTCAGTTAGACTGAGTTTGAATGTAGATTCTGCCCAGGTTAAGTTTCTTCTCCTACTTGTGACTCAGCATAGTGTTCTTAAGTGTGAAGTGGGTATGATAATTGTACCTACCATCAGAACACTAACTAAATTATGTATTTTATACAAAATAACTAATATATCAGGACTTTTCAAAATACAAGTTGCTATTATTCTCAAATTCAGGTTATGTGCTGGCCATTTACACTCATCCATTTGTTCATCCCAAGAACTGTATCTAGTGATGTAGACATGTTTGACTGCCTACACACCAGCCAGAATAGCTTGCAGCTTATTAAGAGTCTGGATTATTTTAGAAGCCCATTGTCCTCCCTCATCACCCTGTCCTCAGTGAAAGGGACCCTGTCTGTAGTGCAAGAATAAGGGCAGGATAGTCTTTCATAGGCATTACATCATCTGTTTCCAGTGATTGGTTCAGAGTGATCAGATGATGCCAGAGAGAGACGAAAGGAAGAATGACTGGATGGCCACCAGAAGTAGAGGGACATTTTCTTGTTGGTGAAAGAGAGACTACCCTCTCTCTACCTTTTGGTGATCTGACGTTTACCTGGAACTGAAACAGTTATGAAAGAAGCCAACACAAAGGGAGTATGCTAGAACTTAGCAAAGCTGAGGTAGGCTAGCTGCTTGGCACAGATGTGGCCATGCTTGAGAATTTCCTGCTATGTGAGATGGAGCTCCCCATGATACATCTGTCGAGTCATGACTTTTCTGGACTTAGAGTCAAGAAAAGGTGTAACCTAGATAGTTTAGTTTTGTATCTTGCTCCCCATGTCCTCCATAAACAACTCAATCCCAAAGAGATTTGCATTATTTATTCCAACCTAGGCAGGTAGCAAGTGGCCAGCAGGTCAGTCTCAAATGCCCTCTATGCCTTCTAGTGCCCAGGGCATCATATTTTGAATGTTTGTCATTTAATAAGTAGACAGCTTCTTGGAGACCCACAGTGAAAACTGAACTGCATTGCCTCCAGGTAGTCTAATGGCTCATAATCAAGGTACACGGCAATCTGACATGCTTCAGCAGTTTTAACGATGTTCCCATCTAGGGCTTGTAGTAAGCCTCATGGGTTTCTAAATAGCAAGAAGGTCATTATCTAAAGCAAACCTCATTTCTAGGGCATGCTTTACCACACTCAGTTCTGTGGTGAGTGTTGCTTGCATTTTATTGAGATAACAAATTTGTGTTGGGTAGATACCATGTCTTTAAAAATTATTTTTATTAGTTCTTTGCAGATTCCATACATTGTATTTTGATCATATCCATCCCCTCTGAACTCCATTCCATACCCACCCAACAAAACCAACAAAACACTTAACTGGGAATCTGGGAAGAAAGGCTGGGGGTGAAGAACATAAGATTAAATCACTTTGGGGAAGATATCTCCAACCTTTTTCTGCTTTGAGGGGCCTGTGCCCCAGTTTTATAGATGAGTCTCTGATTTTTGTCTGGGGGATCAGTTTTAAAACATTCCTTTGATTCTACTGGAGGCTAAAGCTGGGACTTAGAAGTCTTTGTCTCAAGACTGCTGTATATCCAAAAATAGGTACCTCTCATACCTTCCATTATTTTAATCAGAGCAGGTAGAGGCTTTCTACAAATTCTTATCCACTCAAGTCTGCATACCTAATGAAGAAAACACAGCACTGTGGTTCCTTTGGAGAACTTTGGTCATTCAAGCTCCTATCTCAGGAATAGAGACTGAAGCTTCCTGTCCACACAGCTGGGCAGACTTCTGCTACTTGCATTGCCCCCTTTCAATCCCATAGATAAATACTTACAAACGATTGTGTGTTCTGCTGGCCAAATAGATAGCTTCTGACTATCAAAATACAGTTTGGTTTGTGCTCAGAACCCAAGGAGGGTTGGAACTGTATGTTACTCAATGGTAGAGTGTGTGCTTAGTGCTGGGTTCAATCCCAGCACAAACCAAACACTCAAGCAAAAATTTCCCAAAGCCACAAGTTTTTCCTGAAAATCACCTGTGTTCCTTTCACTTGTCCACATTTCCTACCCTCTTTGCCCTTTTTGGAAAAAGAATCACAAAGTTTCTGGGTGGCACTGGGCCAGTGAGTTATTTCACTACTGTGGATTTTCTAATGCTATCAGCCACAGCCAGCAACCCTTTCTTTGCATGCTAATAGATTTACATGCCTTTCCTCGTGTTTCATCTTTTCCAGTTTGTCCCAGCAAATCTTCAGGGGGCAGAGGGCAGAGGACAAAGTTCCATTCATTTCTTATGGTAGGTAGTTAAGAGTAAATTCCTTAGGATGACATATTTCATAGTCGCAGAGGCTGGTTCCATGTACAACCTCATCTCACAAAGTTCTGCACCAGCTGACCCCAGTCCTCCATGACCTTCATGTGAGTATAACTTCAAGGGTTGTGTGTGACCTTGACTGATAAGACCAAGTAATAGAGTAATAGGCCCAGGACTGTGACGATGCAATTGCCTCTGGTACTGCACTCATGGTAGTTAAGCGAATAGCTCACTAACCATCCTGTCTTCAAAGTAATCATCGTAGAGAAAGCAAAAATTAAAAGGAAGATAGTTAACACTTACTAAACGCCAGACTCTGCTTCAGATCCCTTCTGACTACCCATTACTATTGAGTTCTTAATCTGCATTGGTCAAAATGCCATACTTTATATTAATCAGTGTAATCCTCAAGGCAATAATAAGTAGGCAAGAGGAAAATTATTTTTCTTTTGTTTCTTTTAAAGGCATTCTCTGTAAGAACAGAAATTAAAAACAGAAACATACACACAAGTTTTCCATCATGCATGCATTACCAGAATTGGGAAGAAAATCCAGAGAAATGAGTCAGTCTCGAGAATACATACCAAGGAAGCTGATGGCTGGGGGAACAGGAGGCAGCCAGGGAGTCAGGGGCGGCTCCTCCAGGTAGGACCAGAACCAGTGCCTTCTTTGTTGATTGCATCACTAGAGATGTAGCCATGTTTCTCCTGTGTCTGTAGTTTCTTAAAAACAACCAGCTCCAAGTAATCAAGCCAAAACAAACAAACAAACAAACAAACAAAAACATGTTTAGGGGTGGTATGTTCTGGTATCTTTTAGTTGTGTTGGGGTGCTATGACCTGTGTCATATTAGCTATTAATATTACATAAAACTGGGGTACAGAACAGGTTAAGTGTTTTAATCAGGTTATAAGTTAGGAGATCAGAATTTAATTCCTGGTGTTCTGGTTCTAGATCACAAGTTTAATCAGCACCCTATGGGGCCTTAATAGGCAAAATATTTCATGAGAAGAAGCAGATGGTTTGAATGGTAAACAGATGGTAGAAAGAACAGCAGTTTCGCTAAACCTGTTTCATCTCTCCACCTTATCTGTGCTTGAAGGGTGGTGTGGTGGGGCAAGTTGAGCAAAGCCCACCCTCCAGGCAGATCTTTTGGAGACTGGCCTGACTATGTCTCCACCAGTTTTTAAGGTAGTCCACTCCTTGCCTTCCACCTGATTTCTCTTGAGAAGTAGGGTAAACAGAGACCAAAAACTATGGGCTGGGATGAAATCACTGCCTAAGAGACACTGGCGTTTATCCACAGTCATGAAAGCCTGTTCTGGTCCTATGTTGTACATTGGAGTTAATAATATTGCAGAGAACGTTGAGGATAGAAACAGTCAAAATTTCTTAAAGAAGTAATGATAGTTAGAATTTCTTCTTGCTCTTTTCCTTTGAGCTTTATATACCCTCTGTTTATGAGCTTGTTTTAGCACACTGTCATGAAGATCAGACCCCACAGTGCTTCATGTACCCAGATGGCTCGGTTGAAGATTTTATGTAGACCCAGTGCAGCCCTAGTTCTTCAGGCCACCTCCATTGACCCATGAAAGATACATCAGATATTAGTGCCTGGAGAGGAACATGTGAAAACTTTATTAGTTTATTTATTCACTTTACAGCCTGATCACAGCCCTCTCCTTTTGTTCCTCCTAGTTCTAGCCTCACACCCCTCCCCTACTCCCCCTCCCGTTTTCTTCAGAGAAGGGGAGGCCCCTCATGGGTACCAACCCACCCTGGTATATCAAGTTGCAGCAAGACTAAGAGCATACTCTCCCACTGAGGCTAGACAAGGCAGTCCAGCTATGGGAAAGGATCCAAAGGCAGACAACAGAGTCAGAGACAGTTGTTAGGGGACTCACATGAAGAACAAGCTGCACATCTTCTCCATCGGTGTAGGGGGCTTAGGTCCAGTCCCTCCATGCTCTTTGGTTGGTGTTTCAGTTTCTGTGAGCCCCCATGGGCCCAGATAGGTTTAGTCTGTAGATCTTCTTCTGGTGTTCTTTGATCTGTCTGGCTCCCTCAGTCCATTCCTCCACTCCTCAAGACTCTCTGAGCTCTGCCTATTGTTTGGCTGTGGGTCTCTGCATCTGTTTCCATCAGCTGCTGGATGAAGCCTTTTGCTTTTAAGTCCACTTGTCTTTGAGAGTCAACATAATTCAGAATCTGGTTTAAATTTAGAGTCACAATTAGGAACAGTGGAGCAAGAAGAGAAAGACAATCTTTGTCCTCTCTTTGTCTTTCTCCCTCAAAGCAGATCAAAAGCACACTTCCAATACAGGGGAGCTCCCTATTCCAGCCCTAGATCCCAGAGGTAAGGGATATTTTTATCTCTGAAGATACAGAGGCCCAGAAGAATGTGAGCCAACAGGTCTTACTACATTCAGCCTAGGTTTGGCAATCTATACCACCTTTTTCATCCAAGAACACATGGAGGCTTCCCACCTCTCCACCCTGGAAGTTAACATCTTTTAGGAGGAGTACCTCACTCTGTAACTTTTAGAAAGTCAGACTTACTCTTTCTTAGCAAGATGGAGACAGAGGAGACAGAAGACAACAGTGGCTTCCCAGAAAAATGCTTAAAGGCCCCCAGTATTGACTGTTATTTCCACTGACCAAAACAGCAGAGTGGGTGCTTTCTGCCCTACCATTCAGCCCTCAGGCAGCCAGTAGTTTTCCCTTAGAGGAACTATGAATGAGACTGTTTCTTTGGGAACCCAGGCTGGGGAGAGCAGGAGGTTTGAAGAAGGAGCTGCCTCCTTTCTGGACCTAGAGAGAGCACCAAGTCACTTCTACTCATGATAGCATAAGATGTGGTGAAGAGATACCTGCTCAAGAAGTTGTACCTTTTCCATTTCTGGGTCACAAGAGAGGCTGGCCTATGCCCTGGTGGACAGGTTGTTTATAAGCGCTGGAGAGAACTGTTCTGCTGTTGATAATCCCAAAACCATGAGGAGAAAGACCACTGACTCAAATAATCATGGTCAAATTAATTAAAGCAAGCAAGTAATTGAAATAAATGTTTTATATCTATACGCAGGCTGCCTCGTCTTAAAGACAGTGTTCAAGAACTAAGCATTAGACAAGGGGAAGATGAGACTTTAACAGTTCAGGGGCAGAGGGTTTCCAAGTGGGGCATTTAGGAGGTGAATAAGTTGGGTTACAGAAGCAGAATATAACAAGGAAGTCATAACAAGGTAGTCATAAGAGCATGTGGTTAAAATAACCCTTTAAAACAAAGTTAGGGTCACATGATAGTCATAACAACTTTTTGAAACAAAAGCAAAGTTGTCATTTCCTGGAACAGGCCACAGAACCATTTGTAGTTAAGGTTACAGGTGGGACATAGCCCAGTCCTTGAGAAGTGGATTTAATCTCAAACAAGAGTAAACCCAGTTTGTCTTTACTATAAGATGGCTTTTAAGCCTAAGTTGGAGGCAGGCTGCTTCATCAGTGTAACAGAGAGACCACAGTAGGAAAGGGAGATTGTGGGGCCTCCACCATTTTGAATCATGTGAGAAGGAAAACACTAATATGCTAAAGGATCTCAAATGTGCTAAATCCTGACTCTTCCTTAGCTCAGGATGAGACTAAAGGCTAGAAAACCTTTTTGAAATAACTGCTCTAGGAAGGACATAGGCAGAAAATCTCATGCATCTTTATTAGTGAGTGGCAGGGAAGAAAAGCAATACTCCTCAAAATTCACTTAAATCTGAACACTTTCTTCACCCAAAGCTAGAGTCATGGTTGAGGGTGCTGTAGTAGAAGCTAGATTGGCTAACAAGATAGCAGTATGGGAATTTACTTAAGAAAGTACGTTTCCCTTTCTTTCCTCCCCTTCTCCCCCCCCCCCCCCCCCCCCAAAGAGCCTTTAAAAATAAAGACCCAAAGAGGTAGGGGAAATATTCTTAGCTTAGATAGAGTGGACAGTTGCTCTGTGATCTGACTGGACAAAAGAGAGGGTGAGCCATGGACAGTGAATGGGTTGGACAGAGGAGGGTCAGGAAAGCCAGTCTACTCAGAGTTTTCTTGGTGCTTTTGGGACTTCAGCTCTTTTCCTTCAGGTGTGAGAAGGATCTTTCTGGAACGAGAGTCTGTGAAATCTACCAGCAGGTCAGCTGAATTTACTGATCCTTTTCAGAGGAACATGGGAATATATGGTGAGAGTGGCAAATGACAGGATTGTGTATTTGGGGGTAATGTGTCCTGAACCCACCAGGGGACATGTGTGCAGCCAACTGGCAACTCAACACAGCTCAATGACTTTACTATAAATATTACTGATATGGAGTGCAAAGGAGTCACGTTGAACTCCCTTAGGGAAGATGCCTTATTAGTCCTCTGGGAACGAGCAGCAACTGGTCAGAGGCAATGAACTCCTGTGATACCAGAAAGGCTCACTCTGTTGTTGAATTTCAATTGTTTGGTTGGCTAGTGCGCATTTAAGGGTTCTGAGAAATCCCATTAACTACTTTTCCCCTTTCCCCAGTGCCTGGAACTATTGTTTTCAACATCACAGATGACCTTTCCATCTTACATTACAAACCCTGAGCCCTGGAAAAAACAAGAATTTCTCCTTGAAGTTTAAGTAGAGTTTCTTTCCTGGGGAAAGTCATAGGTCAGGGGTGGATGGAAGAATATGATCTTTCTTTCTTTCTTTCTTTCTTTCTTTCTTTCTTTCTTTCTTTCTTTCTTTCTTCCTCTCTCTCTCTCTCTCTCTCTCTTTCTTTCTTTTTTTTATTGGATATTTTATTTACTTGCAATACAGATATCATTCCCTTTCCCCACTTCCCCACGCTAGAACCCCTTCTTCCTTTATACTTTTGTACCATTTTGATTACATGCATGTATTAAGGTCAGTTCTAGGTTGAGGGTCTAGCAATACAATAGATGCAAATAGTCAAGGAACAAGAAATATAATAAACACAAATAGTCAAAGAAAAAGCAAGGCATTAAACCCAGTTATGTGAACACCCCCGTAATCACTGTTTCTAAACACTTATCAGGATGACCAAAGTATCTGAGCCTACTTCCCTATCCTAGCCCAAGGTTATTTTCATGTCTGAAGCCTACTTCCTTGTTCTAGCCTAAAATTTAGATTCTTGTCTGAAATTATTTCTTTGTTCTGGCCTAATATTTAGATTCCTGCCTGAGATTACTTCTTTGTTGTAGCCTATGATTTAGATTCCTACCTGAAATTACTTCTTTGTTCTAGTCTAATGTCAGATTCCTGCTTGAAGCCTACTTCCTTGTCCTTGGCCTATGTCATATTCTTGCCAAGCAGCCCCTTTCCTTGTCCTTGGCCCATGTCAGCTTCTTGCCAAGCAGCCCCAAAGGCTTTCCACCTCTCTCCCTTTTTTATTTCATTAACAAGACTGAGCCTGTCTTAGGTCGTTCTGACCAGAATGCCTTCCTAACCAGTCATGGAATATGCATTATCAAAGGCAATGCACTTCTATCTTAGGTTGGTAAGGCTCTGTGCAGCATCTTACCCGTCCTTGGCTTGCCAGTCTGTTAATTTAATAACTCTGTCTGGTGGTCCATTTTCAAGTTTAAGCTACGTACTTTGGATGCCAACATGTTGATGTTGTTAAAGATAAGCTTTAACACAATGGGCAGGAATAAATGCATACCCAGGACAAGAAGGGCAAGCCTGATCAAGCTATATATGCCATTCCTGAGATTTGTCCAAAATGGAAATACTGAGCTCAGGCCATAGATAATTTTATCAGCATTATCTGCAGCATCAAAGGTCAACAAAGCAGCATTCTTTAAGTTCATAATCTCACTATCCAAAGTTAACACACCTTGAAAAGTGTTAGGATTATGTCAAATATCCTACAGGTGTCTTTAAACTTTTTTCTAATTATAATGACAATCATTGTGAATTTCAAAAGTAACAATACTCCAATGATATTTGTCATGACACTTGGGATGGCTCCTAACTCTTCAACCCTGAACCTCCTTCAGATAATTTGGATGGGTTATAGAGCATCATTCATTGTTCCAGATACCTATATAAATCCTTTTGTATACTCAACACATTAGTAACATTTTTTTTTTGCTAGATGGTTAACAAAAATAGTTGTCTTAACTCCTTGTGTCAATGATATTGCAGAAGCAGTGGTGCTAGCAATTAACGGAATTAAAGCTGTTATAATAGCAATAATCAAGGCTGCTACCCTCTTGCTTCTGCTTAAAGCCTAACTTACTTCTTCCAGCACCTTCAAGCTTTTTTCAGAGAATCAAGGTTTTCTAATACTCAGAACAGTAAGACAAAAGCTGGTTGATAGACCCCCATAACAGACATGCCAGGTTTCAACACACTAACATAATTGGAAATTATACAGTCAATGCAACTTACAATAAATGCTGGAGAAGAGACAAAACCAATTTTAGCTTGACAATTAAAAGTCTTAAAACATGCACTAACCTTTGTTTGAAATCCAGATCCTGTCTCAATATTATCTCTTGCTATCCTAACATCATAGTGAGCTATAGCTAGCTTCCAAATATGTCTCTGACAAAATCCAGACCCAGTCTTCCAAAAGTAGACTGTTATTTCCCATATTGGATTGATTTCTAGACCAGTACATGATTGAGTCCTAATAGCTGGGCACCTTTAAGAAGAATACAAGAGACATAATTTCTCTTTTCGATTCTCTATCCTACAAGGTCTAAAAACTTGAGGCAAGGCAGCCTGTCCCATCTGGGATATAGTCAAGCAAAAGTGGGTCAGGAACATATATCCAATACAGCTCCCCAGTCACCCTTGTCAGAGCACTCAGCAAGCTCACAGGTCGGCATCATTCTTTGTCTCAGCAACAGTTTGTCTCACTAATCTTTTTAAAGTTCCATGGACTTCTTCCACAAAACCTTGTCCTTGAGGATTATACGAATCCCCTTAATAAATTGTTGACAAAAAGTCTCGACTGCTCAACTACAATTGCTAGACCCATTATCTGTTTTTTTTAAATAGGATATTTTATTTACCTTTCAATGTTATCTACTCTCCCATTCCCCCCCAAACCCTTTATCCCATCCCCCTCCTCCTGTTTCTATGAGGGTGTGCTCCTACCATCCTCCCATTCCTGCTTCCCTGCTCCCAAATTCCCCAACACTAGGGAATCCAAACTTTCAGGCACTAAGGCCCTCCAATTCCACTGATGGCTGACAAGGCCACCCTCAACTACCTATACAGGTGGATCCATGAGTCCCTCCCTTTGTGTTCTCAGGCTGGAGGTTTTAGAATGGCTACTCCAGCTTGTTTCTTGGGATCATTTGCTTGAAAAATTTTACTCTAAAGTAGTGTCTATCTTTGTCACTGAGGTGGGTTTCCTGTATGCAGCAAAATGCTGGGTCCTGTTTACATATGCCTTTTTATTGGGGAATTGAGTCCATTGATGTTAAGAGATATTAAGGAGAGGAGATTGTTGGTTCCTGTTATTTTTGTTAATAGCGGTGGCATTGTTTGTGTGGCTATCTTCTTTTGGATTTGTTGGAAGAGGATTACTTTTTTGCTCTTTCTAGGGTATAATTTCCCTCCTTGTATTTGAGCTTACCCGCTATTATCCTTTGTAGTGCTGGGTTTGTGGATAGATATTGTGTAAATTTGGATTTGCCATGAAATATCTTGGTTTCTCCATCTATGGTAATTGAGAGTTTTGTTTGGTATAGTAGCTTGGGCTGGCATTTTTGTTCTCTTAGGGTCTGTATGATGTCAGTCCAGGATCTTCTGGCTTTTATAGTATCTGGTGAGAAGTCTGGTGTAATTCTGATAGGTCTGCCTTTATATGTTACTTGGCCTTTTTCTGTTACTACATTTAATATTATTTGTTTTGTGCATTTGGCGTTTTGATTATTATTTGACAAGAGGAATTTCTTTTCTGGTCCAATCTATTTGGAGTTCTATAGGCTTCTTGTATGTTTATGGGCATCTTGTTCTTTAGGTTAGGGAAGTTTTCTTCTATAATTTTGTTGAAGATATTTATTGGCCCTTTAAGTTGGGAATCTTCACTCTCTTCTATACCTATCATCCCTAGGTTTGGTCTTCTCATTGTGTCCTGGATTTCCTGGATGTTTTGTGTTAAGAACTTTTTGCACTTTGCATTTTCTTAGACAATATTTTGTGTCAATATTTTCTATGGTATCTTCTGCTCCTGAGATTCTCTCTTCTATCTCTTGTATTCTGTTGGTGATGCTTGCATCTATGACTCCTGATTTCTTTTCTAGGTTTTCTATCTCCAGAGTAATTTCCGTTTGTATGTCCTGGATGGTTTTGTTCAATTCTTTTTTGTTTGTTTGTTTGTTTGCTTGTTTTTTGTTTTTTTGAGACAGGGTTTCTCTGTATAGCCCTGGCTGTCCTGGAACTCACTCTGTAGACCAGGCTGGCCTCGAACTCAGAAATCCACCTGTCTCTGCCTCCCAAGTGCTGGGATTAAAGGCATGCGCCACCACCGCCCGGCGGTTTTGTTCAATTCTTTCACCTGTTTGGTTGTGTTCTCTTGTAATTCTTTAAGGGATTTTTGTGTTTCCTCTTTAAGGGCTTCTACCTGTTTGCCTGTGTTCTCCTCAATTTCTTTGAAAGTGTTATTTATGTCCTTCTTAAAGTCCTATATCATCATCATTAGAAGTGATTTTAAATCTGAATCTTACTTTTCTGGTGATATGGGGGATTCAGGACTTTCTAGTGTGGGAGAACTAGGTTCTGATGATGCCAAGTACCCTGTGTTGCTGATGCTTATGTTCTTGTGCTTGCCTTTCACCATCTGGATCTTCTTAGTGCTACCTGCTCTGTCTCTGACTGGAGCCTATTATTTTGGTTGATTATCTTGGTTGTATCAGAACTGTGTGGGGGTGGGTGTTACTACTGGGGTTAGAGCTGAGGCCCATGATCTGCTCAGTGCTCGTGCCCAGACTGAAAGGAATCAGTGCTCTGGGCCAGGAGTGAATTCCTGGGTCCCAGTAGGTCTCAGTTACTTCCTGTTTGGGGCGGGGGTTGCTGTCTCCTTACCTAAGATACTGTCAGGGTTAGAGCTCCTAGGAGCCCTGCTTCCTCTGAGTTTTGTGTGATTGGATGCAGAGCTGCCACCCAGGATGTGCTCAATGCTCTGGTGCAGACTGGAAGGAGAATATGTTCCTTCTTAAACCGTAGACAGAGCTGTGGACAAATGAAAAGTTATGTAGGTAGAAAGAAAAACTGTGAAGGCTGTGAGAAGTTCTTAGGGCACTGGGAAATGGTGGGTAGGTGGGATTTTGCTCTGCATTACTTTGCCTTCCCCAGGCCTGCTTTAGCTCCTACATATACAATGCCCTTGCAGCTCCTGGAATCTTATTTATAATTATTATGTCTAGAAATAAGTTTGAGTCTAAAAATTAGAATTAGGTAAGAAGAAATGAAGTGTAATTTTATTTGAGTGACTGTATAAACATTTTTAGTACAATCAAAAATATCTTCTAGATAATAATCCTATGAAATATTAACAAATAATACAAGCCAAAGATTTATGGTTAAGTAAGTTTTGAAGAACACATTACATAGGTCTTTTTGTAGTAGGTTTGTTCAGAGCTGCTAATAAGCTATTGTGCCTCAAAGGTGAGGATGGAGAACATGGTGAAGCCCAGCTTTCAAGCTTACTCAGAAGCACACTTGGAAAGAAGTAACAATTGTCAGTTTCTTTTGTTATTTGAGGGTTCCTTCCTCAATTTGAACAACACACTATGGAGAGACACAATGGGTCAACCAAGGGGCTCAAGAGTTAGAAGACCTGAGTGCTAACATTACATCTATTGCCCTCAGGGAGTAATAGCAGCTTGGTGTCTACTTTGTCAAAGGATAACTTTTGGGAGTTGGGTCTCTCCATCCACTTAGTTAGAGGCAGGGTTTCATTGTTTCTTTCACTTTGCTGTGTGCTCTAGACCAGCTGTCTCATGAATTTCTGAGCAATTCTCCGGTCTCTGACTCCCAAATAAATCCTCCTGTCTATGCCTCTTTATCACTGTAGGAGTGCTGAGATTACAGATGCTTGCCCAACATCTCTCTCTTCATACGGATTTTGGAAATTTGAACTCAACTCATTAGGCTTTCATAGCAAACACTTTTACTCATAAGCCATTGCCTGGAGGTCCAGCAGTTGTTATGATAGCATAGAGCAGAGCTAAGAAATCCCTTGTTTGTATGAACAGTGGTTCAGGCAGTGCTTTATGCCTCTTTATGCTTTGTTTATTCTTTATCAAATCCATAAGCTCAAATGTCTTTTTCAAACAAGGCATTACTTGAATAGATTCTAGAAGAATTAGGCTCAGATTCATCACAATCTTGAAATGTTTAAATTTTTCAGTTTGGTTTGGTGGTATTGTTTAGTGGCAGCATGCCAATGAAATTTATTTGTGTTCTCATGGTTGTTAATCAACTGTCTTCTTGCTCTCTGAAAACATGAGACTCAAGGGGCAGAGTGAATTGCAGGGCATTTTTGATTTTTGTTTCTGTGAGCACAATTTCTTTTCATAAGATTTAGTTTTAATGATTTATTTCCTAAAGACAAAAATCAGTCTTGCTTTGGGTCACTTTGGAAGAACTCAGAACATTTCAGAGCAGGGTTATGCCCTTTCACCTGCTTAATGGAGGCAGCAATTTGCGCTGTCCAGGGATGCATTTCCAGAACTGTTTAAGTTTGTTGGTTGTTGAAGTATATCTTTCTGTAATGGATTGGTCAGTACCATAAAGCAAACTGAGAGTCAAGGGCATAGCAGGCTGGTAAGACAGAGAGAAGTGATTTGTAGTACAACTTGCATAATGATCATAATACCATTCACAGAACTTCCTGTGTCAGACTCTGTTCTATGCATTTGACATAAATTATCTCCTTTAAAACCCAAAATAGAAATGTGGGGGTGTACCATTATTAGTCTGGGTGTGAAGAAAGCAGCAGCCTGACATTGCCAACTGCAGAGGTTGGCTTCAGGGATTGTAAGAGAGGTCCTGATATAATGGACATACTGCCAGTTTGCATGTACCAAGCAGGTTTATGGGAGACACCCCATCCCCAGTTATGGTTGATTGAATCTTGGATGAACACTTGACTCTGAGTAGCCAATTCATTTGCTAATCTGATACTGTCAAATTTTAATTAAAAGTAATAAAGATGAGGATCTCTTGAAGAGCAGCAGAGATAGGGGAACTATTCTGGATGAGGGGCAAGTAGATGAGAAATCAGTGGCAGGGGCTGTCTTCTTGGGAGAGAAAAGAAAGACACATTACCCCAAGAAACAGAGAGGTTAAACACATCAGGTATGGACCCTGTCATTGGTTGGTGAACTTGGATAAAGAATCAGAATCCAGCATTTTTAGAACTCACTCTTCTCATCTCTAAAGTGGGAAAAGTAACATTCTCGTCAGGTGAACAGCTTAGAGCATCAGTGAACAATCACAACACGGTAGCTATGATTACCCTTAGCAATGTTGCTGCTGACTGTTGAACCTCCAATGGTCCTTCTTGCATTTGAGAGTTCCCATAGAATGCAAGGCCCTGTCCTTCCTAGTTATGTGCTGTACCATGATGTTACTCCTTCCCTAATCACCCCCTTTCAAAACCAATCTTTCTAGTTGCATGTAAGCTTTTCTCTTTTGTTATGTAGTATCATAACAAAAGAAAGAAAATATCTATACTGCAGGTTGCAGCTACCCATTCCCTTCCTTTTCATGCCTAGTGCAGCAGCACCAACAATGTAGTGTGTGCTCATTGTGATGCTGAAGAGGACTTTGCATATGAAGGCATGCAAGCCTTGTCCCTGGTGAGGGGTGTAGGATGGATTAGTGGGAGAAACACATACAGCAAAGTGGTAATAACTGATAAACAATACAACAATATGCATCAAGTATGGAGTGCTTTTCATTGAGTAGTGGTTCCTAAATGAAGGTCTGTGGGAACAGCACAAAACAGCAGCAGCGGCAGGCAGAGCTCCCAGACTTACTCCCCAAATTTCAAGTTCAACAGTCTCCAGAGGGTGACAGTAGACATCAATAAAGTTCCTCAGGAGATTTGGAAGGCAAGAGAGAGGAATACGGGGGTATGAGCCAAGCTTGTTATATGAATGCATGATAATGCCATAGTAAAGACATTTATATGGTATAATTAACATATAAGGAGGGAAAAATTAAAAAGTTTATCAGAGAGCTTTTTTGTTTTGTAATCAGATTTCATAACCACCACTGTAGAAAACACATTATAGTTCAGATTTCTGGAATCAAGTTAGGAATCAACATCGAGTTTTAGAAGATGCAGGACAGAGAAGAACAATGTGGGACACTCCAGATGGGAACTAGAGACTCTCCATGGCGTGTGCCAGGGGTGTGTATGGGGTGATGAGAACTCTGGATAGAAACAGTGACTCCCAAAGGGAAGACCTGCAGGGCAGAGTCATGCTTAAGTCACACATTTGTATTTGTGGGGTCGGCCTCATCTTGGCCTGTTTTTTTTAAGAATACATTTTGTGTTCAGAATACTGGCTCTCATTATGCTATCTTCACGTATGTTCTGTATTAGTTTCTTTTCTTGTCACTGTAACAAAATATCTGGCAGAAATCACTTAAGATCAGAAGGAGTTATTTCAACTCATAGTTTGAGCAGGTCCCAGTCCATTATGGCTGGGAAGGGGAAGTGGTAGGGTTAGTCTGTGCTAGTAGGAGCAGGAGACACAGGCCTTCACATAGTGCTCACTAGGAAGCAAGGAGTACAAAGAAGAGCTAGGGATGGGCATAACTGTCAAAAGTCAGCCCCCGAAGAACAACTTCTGCAAGCCAAGGTCCTTCGAGAAATGGTGCTTTCAGAACACCAGCCTGGGATGGGGGAGGGGGGACATTTCAGATCCCAACCATAGCATGTATGTCATCTCTTATTCCTCACCTATCGCCTTCTCTCACCCCTACCCCTTCTCCTTTCCTGTAATAGTCTCGCTTTTACTTGTAGTCCCTCTTTGACTTCTACAAACAAGAGAAAACACTAGATATTTGGTTGTCAACTTGGCTTAGTCTACTTTACAGGGTGATCTTTGGTTCCATTCATTTGGCCAGTGTTTTGAATACTCTCCTTGTAGTGAGTGGAGTAGCTTTCCTATTGTCTCTGGTGCTAAAACCAGGCAACCTCTACTTAGCCCTTGATATCTCATTTTTTATTTCTAGACTCTACTGTCAGTGTCATAAAGCAAAGAAGCTGAGAAGTGGGAAGTGGAGGAACTGATGCCTCAGTTTTTCAGGGAAGTGTTGGAGGGTGCTGGTCAAGTTCAGACTCTCGAAGAGCCAGTTTAGTGAGACCTGAGCCCAGCTTAGATTGAGTGACAGCCTCCAGGAAGTTGTTAGCTCAGCTGATTCACAGCTCAGCTCTGTGGTACTGACATCCTCTTTGCCAGTAAGGTTTGTTGAGGACAGATGAACTTTAGCCTCAGAAAGTCTTCCAGGAAACTGAAGATTTTAACAGAAGAGCATGTTCTGTGACTTTGTTTTATGCACTCCATGTCAATCCTAGGATGGCTGTATCTTTCTTCCCAGTGGCCCTCAGTCTCTGTATGGATCTGATATGGACTCCAGACACACTCACACCCTGACTTTTTCAGGGTTCAGCTCCTTTTCCTTCTCCCCATCCTCTGAGAACAGCAATTGTCCATGGTGTTTTCCTAAGGTCTAGATATGAGCCCACAAACTTTAGCCCTATAAGCTTTTCTTTGTCCTGTGCCTTTTGAGATCAAGCACACATACAGGCATATATTTTTTTGCAGTCTATGTTAATAAATGTTCAACCTCTGTTCTAGTCCACCACCCAGCAGAGGTAGTGGAAGAGAAAAGTCATTAGGAAATGGAGGAACTGGACCTGTTTAGCAATAGTTCTTTGGGGGCCAGCTCAATCTTCTTTGGCAGCAGTTCAGTCCCATAGCAAACACTACACATGAACCAGTAGACTCAGTCCAGTCCTCATGGCAGGCAGACACCACACATGAACCAGCAGTTTTAGTCCAGTCCTCTGAGTGGGCAGACACCACACATGAACCAGCAGCTGTAGTTCAATCTTGAAGAAAATGGCAAGCTCACTAAGGCCATGGAAGCAGCAAGCTGCCGCAGGAACTTCCTGAGTTCTTTGCTCAGTTCCTCTGATTGGCAGTGTTACCACAAGCAGAGCTTAACAACTCCATGAAAGCTGAACTAATACATGCGTGTATTTAGTGAGGCAGAGCAAACGAAACTAATTCTCCAGCTTTTGTTGTCTATAGGGTCATATGACTTCATCACACATGCCTTCATCATGTGTCCTTTCATATGTCCTCTATAGTAAAAACATCCTTTCACCTGTACTTACTTCAGGAAAACATCTTTTATGTATCTGCTTTAGCAAGACATCCTTTCACCCATGTGTCCTGCAAAACATCATTTGACATAACTGACTTTCCAAAAAACCCCAGAAGTTTCCACTTTACACACATGTTTAACAAATTGATTTTACAGAAAGAAAATCTTAGAGGGAATACAGCAAAAGCTATAGATTCACCTGAATCAGAATGTGTAGAGTCCAGGGTCTGATGGTGATAGCAACTGTCATCATCAGACCTTCTTAGGCTGCTGTGCCTCACAATTTCAAAATGTGGCATCTGACCTCAGCAGGGACTCCACCATGAAAATGCCTCACTTTTTGATGCAGACTATAAGGAGAAATATCTTTGGGGCAGAAAGACTTTCTGGGCTGGTACCTGAGGCTCCCAGTCTGGCAGGAGACTACTGCTCTCCACCAGTGAATTTGGAGTGATTTTGAGGAACATACATATCCACTCACCTCCAGCACTTGGGCATGATTGACATTTTTAATTGTCCCCTCTTACTCTCATCCAGAAGTGCAACAAAACCATACTCATATTCTAGAGCTCCAGTGGGCCATTCTTTCCCTTAGGAAAGGTGAGAAAAATGAGCCAATATCTTTGTCCTTCTCTCTATATAGAACCTGTACATAGACTCTATACATAAGCTACTGGGGATCCTTGGGTAAGGTGTGTACTCAGTTGGCTAATAGGGTGAAGGACCCTTCCAGAGAGTGCCATGTTTTTGTAGCCAGAAATATCACATTTTCCCCTCCCCGGATTAAAATTTTTGAACTTCCATGAGGCCTCATTTTAAGTACATTGTGTCTCTGAATGTGGTAGTTCATGGGAATGGAAAAAGTCACAAGTCTCCAGAAGCATCTACAACAGCTATTTGGAAACATAATGGAGTCTATTTAAAGGAAAGATGATGTTTCATGGCCTCCATGTCAGACATCTGAGAGTGTCACTGTGTGTTTTAAGGAATTGTACTCATGTAGGGAACAACACAGCTGAGGACCTCAGTGGATAAATCAGTAAGGTGCTCCAAGTGTGTCTGTCCCTTCCTGCGTCATGAAGCCACAAGCCTTGTCTGTTTTGTTCACCAGAGTATCCTCAGTTTCTGTCATACAGCACATGGTGAATGAACTTATATCCTCCTATGAACTGAGAAGGTGCTCAACCAGAGAAATTGCTTGACCAAGACTTGGGTGATGTCTTTGAAGGATTTTCACACTAGCTGGTAAGGCAAATAAGTGGAAGAAAAACCAATATCATAAAATATAGTAAGAAATGTTTTAAATGTTCCAGGTGAATGCTTGGGACAGAATAAATTGTGATGAGCATTTCGGGGTGGTGGTGGTGGTCAGGGGTTTATAGAGGAAACAGTCTTAAAAGAGGCATGTGAAAAATTGGGAAACAATCAGAGCCTTTTTAGCTCACAAGGATCATGGAGATGAGTATAGATCTTGAAGGATATGAAGGAGATGTAGAATGACAGGTGAGAAAATTTGTAACTCTGCAGAACTTATGGTGTATAGAGATTCAATGGAGCTTCTTGAGACAGAGAAGGTCCTGTCCTGAGCAGAGAGCAGAAACTCCATACAAAAGGTTCAGGGATGTATTGCCCAATACCTAGGGAAGAAGCCAAGAATATCAATGTATTCGCCAGGTCAATAGGGAATGCAGGAGAGATGTGTCTACCCATATGGAGAACCACAAAATTCTACATGGGAAGAGTTAAATCACAGAGGGAGATGAGGAATGGTGGCTGCTAGTAGCTGGGAAGAAAAAACAAGTGGGGTGTTACGGCTTGATGGATGTATAGAGTTTCTGTTTTACCAGGTGGACAAGACCTTCTCTGAAGTTCCCTCACAGGGAATGTGCTTGGAAAGGCTCATTTTTATTTTTTCTGTGCTCCTTAAAGTGAATGCTTCCTGACTTGTAGAAGGTAGCCATCTACAAATTACAGTTTACTCAACTCCCTGATAGCTTCCCTTCCTGAACTGGTTCAATTTTGACAGTTCTGAAATATTAACATACAATTTAGAAGAGAAAGATGGGTTGGGACCATAATACTTGGGTAGTCTGTGGGTCATTTAGCTTTTCTGAGGCAGCTCTTCTGAAGGGATCTATTTATTTGTGATGAGTGATGGAGGCAGAGTATAGGACACTCTCATGTTATCAGAGATCATGGGGCAGGCAGGGGTGGGTGACATGAGCTGGCAGCACCACAGGATTTGTACTCAGATTTAAGCCGCTTCAACACTGAGAGTAGCTGGTCATTTTCTGGGGGAGGAGGAGATCTTTGGGATTTTGTGCTCATACACCCAGAGTCTCTGGGTCTAGTTTTTCCATTTCCTCTCCTCCATTTATTCTCCCTCTCCCCTGTTAGCTCCTCCCTCACTTTCTCTAAGAACCTGGGCTTTATAATGCTTTTCATTTGCTGGTCAGTCAAATTGACTTGCAAGGTAAAGTTTTGGTTTACAAGTAGGTCAGATCTCAAGACCCACAGATTTATCTATCCTTATCCAGACCAGCCAGAGGTGTCAGGGATGGAAATTCTTCCTAGCAAGTGAACCAGTGGTTAATTAAACACGGAGCCCACAGTTAATCTGCTGTCTTAAGATCTGTGTTTACTTCACACATGCTTATAAAAATTGTAGTGTCTGTCATCATGGTAAATCTCCCTTTCTATGAGTTCATTTGCTCTTGGATAACACTGCCAAGATGTCTCTTAAAGTCAGACCATTCTACCAATTTACTGCCAGCTAGAAGCCATTCACTGCCTGTGTAGCTTTTGTTGATGACTGAACTCAGATATCAGTTGGTAGTCATTTCTCTCAGTGAGCAGTTGCCATACTTGAACTTACTTCCTTTATATTACACTTGTGTGTGTGTGTGTGTGTGTGTGTGTGTGTGTGACCTCCTTCCACTATGTAGGTTCTGGGGCTTGAACTCAGGTTATCAGGCTTGGTAGCAAGCAATTTTACCTTCCCAGTCATCTTGTTGACCCATTTTTCTCTTTTCTTTTCACAAAACTCAGCTCTTTGTTGGAGTCTGGAGGACTTCCTTACCCTCTCCTTTCTCTTCTCTTTAATAGTCAGTCTCTTGCTCTTCTAACTCCATCTTGCAGTCTACTTTGCAGAGGACTCTAGTGACCCATTGCTTAACAGCACTCTTTCTTTGAGGACATTATCTATGCATTTCTCATGTAAGATGTTTCCTACTCACTCATTTGACTCTTATCTCTGGATCAGACTGCCTGTATTTGACCTTTGTTTGAGTTCCTCCACAATTCCAGCATTAAAGGAGGTAATAAGGAACCCATGGGAGTTATTAATGTAAATTAAAGAAGATAGTAACTAACTGGCATTTTCCAAAAAACCATATTCCTAACCCTGGCACAGCATGGGATAGTTCTAGGCTACCACTCATGGAAGTGGACCATACAATGGATAGTCTCCGGTCAGCACAGATGTGCAACTTAACACTTAGATGGTGTCTTTGTTAGACATTTCAATAACCTCCTTGTAGGCAAAGACCCAACACCTAGTAAGAACCCAGTAAACATTGCACGAGGGAAATGCGTGTCTTTTTATAGAAGCAAGGCAAATGATTACATGTTTGAAGAAGCTCTTTGGCCTTGAAATCTCAACATGGAACATTCTTATTCCTCTAGTTGATAAAATGAATAGTCAGCTTGTCTCCATGTCTTGGTAAGAATAAAAACAGAGAGAGAGAGAGAGAGAGAGAGAGAGAGAGAGAGAGAGAGAGAGAGAGAGAGAGAGAGA
>NW_021604618.1:19768701-19776994 GCF_004785775.1 Grammomys surdaster
AGAGAGAGAGAGAGAGAGAGAGAGAGAGAGAGAGAGAGAGAGAGAGACCCAACCTAGGCTTCTCACAGGCTTCATTTCCTTGTCTGTGAAACAGGAGATGTAGTAACATAGTCCATAAAGAGCTTATGGTCTGACTCTAGGTTTCTGTGTCTAGGACATGTGGTCTCCTGGACCATCTGCTTCCATGGTAAACATAGCTGACCTGGAGAGTGTCCCTCTACCACTGTTGGACAGATGTTCTTACATATCTCCGTTTAGGGGCTAGGAGGCTCTTCTGCTTATAGCAAGACAGAAGTAACACTTGTGCACAAGATGAAGGATAATGAAGAGGGGAAACTAAAACTTATTGAACATCTCCCATGCTTTCTGCCTTCATAACATCCAAATTTGTCCTGAGTCTGTGAGCTGGATATTACAATCCCAGGTTTTAAAGATGAGGAGATAGGACTCAGTGGTTGAAAACTTTAAGACAGTACAGCAAACAGTTAATAAGTTACCGGGATTTGGTTTCAAAGCCAAAAGTCCATGCTTATGAGCTGGGTTTTTCTTGCTTTTGCTTGGAGAAGAAGGAAAAAAATAGAGGGCCAAAGGAACATGGCAAGTCTGGAAATCAACAGACATTGGACAGAGGGTAGAAAGTGGAGGGTGATGATAGGGGAATAGAGTGTGTCAGCCAGTGGTACCAGACTCAATAAATCTACCGAGGGAGCCTTGTTTTGAGGACAGTTAAGATTCTTAGCTACAGTATGAAGGCTAAGCTGGATTTAGAGTAAAGACAATCTTGGGTGAGGCTCACTAAATGACTTCCTGGAAAGCTGATGGGATAGCCTTTCTCCTCAGTGAGTCCACTTTCAGAGTGCCACAATGTGAAGGATGAAGGATAAAACAGGCCTGCTCCCTCAGGTGGTTATTAGAGAGATAAGTTACCGAAAAGAACACTATAGCATTTAGTCTTGGGGAGGTAATGTCTAACGAGAACAGCTAAATGCCTGTTGTCTTACAGATAAAATCCATTTCAGAAGAGAGATCCCATGGAGCTCAGATTGGCCTTAAACTCCCTCTACAGCTCCTGTTCTTCTCTATTGTTGACTTCAGGACTTCTGGAGTCTCCAAGTGCAATCAGCTCGCCTCTAGATCTCAATTCTCTTTGCCCCCCCCCCCCCGGGGTTGTAGGAACCTTGTATGTCTGTCTTGTCTTTTGCTTATCCTACCTACTGCTTCCATACAAATCGCCACTTCATGAGTGTGAGGCACACTGCAGATTAAGCCCACCCCAGGAAGCTGCTGTTCAAGCATCAGTTCTCAAATGTCGAAATAGGAGTTTCCAAAAAAGGTATACCCACAGTGTTTAAATAGGATCCTTTAATTGAGCATATGGGCAATAGAATAATTGACACATTCTCATTTTTATTTTTTCATTTTCCTTTGTCTTAGTACTTTTTTCTTTGGCTTCATCTCAGTTTTGCATGCTTAAGCTTCTTCTCTGTGACTAGAAACAGAGAGAGATAGAGGGATGTGCTGCTGCTGCTGCTGGTGGTGGTGGTGGTGGTGATGGTGACGACGACGATAGGAGTGAGGAATCACCAGCATCGGAATAACTTCTATGCCAGGCATTTTGCAGACTTTCCCCTTTGGTATTCTTCTGAGAACTCCTTTAAAAGGCTCCTTTTTCTTTAGTATCCCTTCCTTCTCTTGCCTCCCTCCTCCAGCTCCTCAGCTAGCTGCCACTAGTAAGATTAGTACCCATCATTAGCCCAGAGCGGCTGTAAAGCATTCTTCTGTTTGTTTTTAGAAGTCTCCCTCTCCTCCCACAGCCACCTGCATCCCACACAACAGCTGTTAGGAAGAAAATCCCACAGAGAAAGAACTCTGAAGCCAAGAGGAGTTCCACACTGAAAATAACAGCAGGTCTTGGCCAGGCTCCAGACCCCAAGCTTGCCCTTGTCCTTGACTTTGACTGCCTGAAACCTACTCAGGGACCTGAAAGAACCTTTGTGACAACTCTGTGCCCAGCACTCTTGTCTCCGGTGCTGGGGTGAATGCCAAGGAGTATTTCCATACTCCACACCATTCAAGGTTCTGTGTGAGACTTGGTTACACTTGGGGTTTAGGTTCCCAAATCAGGACCACCATGTTACAAGGAAAAGGTGGGGGAGACTGGGAATCAGCTCCAGGTCCTACCTCTTGCATATCTCCTAGGTCTCTTATTGTTTTAGAAGACTAGAGGGATGCATTGTTCACACTTCCCATTGGGAACTTAACGTCCGTCTCTGACGACTGCTGTTTTCTCCCTCAGCCTTTCCCTCTCTGTCTTTACTTCTTGCCCTAGCCCATCCTCTTTCATTTCTCTGTTCTTTCCCTGTCCTTGTCTGTAAGTCCAGTAGCCACTAACCGATTCCCTCACACACTAGTAACAGCTTTCTCAATATCTTATTTAAAAAACGTATCTGCTACTCTAAGCTCCCTGGAGCAAAATGGGAGCCAAGCCATCTTTTTCTTTCATTGATCAGCACCAGGGGAAAACTGGGTTCCTTTTCTCCCAGTAGCATATCAACAGTGGGCTGAAGCTCCCAGATACCTACTCCCTCCTTATCCGCCTCTCCACCAGAGCTTCTGAGAAATGGAGACAGAAATTAGCTGTGCTTTCTGGTCATTCTGTTCTCCCAGCCTCTTACCTTGTCATCTAGTTTGTCCAAGCTATTTGTCACAAGATCCACCCAAGAGAATAGAAAGCAATTAGCACTTAATGAGAAAATGCCATTTATGATTCTCATAATCAATTAGGACATAGTATTTAAAACAAAATTAAATTTTGAGTTAAAAAAATTGAGACAGAGTCATACCGCGTACGTAGCCTTGGCTAGCCTGGAGCTTACTTTGTAGATCAGATTGGCCTCAGAATCACGGAAATTCATCTGTTTATGCTTCTCCAGTGTTGAGATTAAAGGCATGCGCCACCAAATTATGAATTTTTTTTTAGGATACTTGGTTAGGATTGGTGTCGGTTGTAGTGGCTACTAGGCCAGTGTTTTATTTTGAAAGCACTAGGACCATACAAAGTTATACTTATTGGACTCAGAGGCAGAGACTTTGATTCTATTTTTTTGAGTGAGGAGTTGGAGATAGGTTTGGCAGGTAGCTTTTGCCTCCTGCTTTCCAAATTTGCCTGCAACTAGAAAATCATAGAAACTAGAGACAAAATTTGTTACACACCCATTGTTGGATAAAGAGATGCAAACCAGACACTTGCACATGCTGGAAACTTGCTGAGCCACGAACTGAACATGTCAGGGATTTCCCAGGACCGTCTCAGAAGGTCAGACTCAGGCACTTCATTCAGTCACAGCTCCCATGTAGCAGTGGGATTGGGGTGGGCACAGCTAAGCATGGAGTTCCAGGGAAGGGAAGGAACCATGTAGAAGTTTCTTCCTATTTTGTCTCTGAAGCCTGGCAGGTGACACAGCTAGGATACTTGAAGCATAGGCAATGGTAATGTGTGTGTGAGTGTGTGTGTGTGTGTGTGTGTGTGTGTGGTGTGTAGGGGGGTATCTTAGGCAAGTACATTGAGCGATGCCCTAGCCCTAGTATTAATTTCCTGGAGCTATTAGTTGCTTGAGATTATTGGAAGTGATGTTTACCTTCTATTATAACAGATTTGGATCAGACCTGACTCAGCAGTTTAAATTCCAAGTCAGGAACTTGGAGATGAAGGAAGGACATGAAGCATTGCATGCTGTATTTCTAGATTTCAAAAAGGATATGCAGGAAAACTGTATTGTACGCCTCATTATGTAAACCCAATAAGATTAAAACAACAGAGAAGCACCTTGGAGACTCAAGGCCATGGTCTAATCTGACAGGGCCTGGGGTAGGATGACAATTTCTCTATATGGAATGACAGGGATCAGGTGGATTCTGGTGGCATTTGTCAGAAGGAGAGCACAGCAGTATCCACATAATGCTTTAGAACTCAGAACCCTACCTTGGGGCAGGCAGCCCATTTCCCTGCTACCCAGAGGGATGTTCCCGTTTGTTAAGTGGCTGCCTAACTCCTACTTGCCTCTCTCTGGGGTGTTTCTCACACAGCTAGCCTTCTTACATAAATGCAAATTAAGCTGTACCTTAAGCTGCCTGGCAATTATAATGCCATATTCTTACTATGGCACAAAGAGCCCCCTGAAGACCCATAGCCAGCTCTCTATCTTCACTATGTTATTTTCTTGTAGAATCTGTGCTGGGTCACAGTGGTCTTACTTCTGTCCCTTGAATACACAGCACATGTGTCTGTCTCAGGGTCATTGTATTTGTACCCTCTTAGGGACTACGACCTAAGTTCATTGAACAACAGCCCTTTTCTTTTCTACCAATGTAGCTCAATAATACCCCATCTATGAGGATATCTAATTGAAAATAGAACACAGTGCACAATCCCATCACCCTATTTTAGTTTCTTAACAGCCTTTGTCACTTTAACAAGGTATGTCTACACTGCAGAAACTGTCAAGGGAATAGTCTATCATGACTACATTATACAGTGTTATCTGTGCAGTGTAAAATAGTTCCTAGCACAAAGTTGGGATAAATAGCTCTGACTGGCACGGATGAGTGAAGAGGTCTAACCCAAATACCCAGACCCTGCACTGACTTCCTTCATGAACAGTGGCTGTAGAGTGGGTTGGAGTACCTGTGAATCTTGGAGGAAGAGATAGCCCAGGCTATGTAAGAACACTTTACATAGAACATTTAGGAAACTCATGCATATTACCTACTACTACTCAAGAAGAATGTTAGACAGTGACCAAAGATGGCCACCACCAACTCCCTTCACACTCACCCATTACTTTATTCATCAAGAGATGGACCAACACCATACTTGACTCTAACTGGCTCTGTGGACAGTTTTTACTGATCTACAGAACTAACCAAAAGGGATGTTCTGGGACATCTAAGCCAAGGCACTAGTAGAATAGGTAGCCTTTGTTTCTTCCATCCAATACTCTGTGGATGCTGGGTTGAGAAGCCCAGGGTATCAACACAGAGAGAAGTTACATAGAGGAGCTCCAGTATACCAGATAGATCAGTGGTTCGCCATCTATGGGTTTTGACCCCTTTGAGGGTAGAAGGATCCTTCATAGGGGGTTCAATGATCCTAAGAAACATCAGAAAAACAGATATTTATATTATGATTCTTAACAGTAGCAAAATTACAGTTATGGAGTAACAATGAAAATAATTTTACGGTTGGGGATCACCACGATACAAGGAACTGTATTGAAGGGTCACAGCATTAGGAAGATTGAGAACCACTGATCTAGGTGGTTGAAATGTTAACAGTCTGGCTCCTGCACTCAGCCTAGTGACTGCTCCCAGCCTGTGTCACTTGAAGCAGAAGATCTTCCCAGCCAAGTAAACTAAACCAGCAAAATCTGTGAGCAACAAAACATTCATGTTTTAAGATACAGGGGGCACTAGGTGGTCTATTGGACAGCAGATACCTAATGTTACTGATGTGGTTGTTCTGTTAAGCTCTGGGCAACTGAATCCTAAGGCTTAAAGGATGGTGAAGAGTCTGAAGATGTGATCTACATAGAAATCCCCATGATCTATTGATCAGCATCAGTTTCTAAACTTGCAAGTTGGGATGAACTGAGATTTGGCATTTCTCACTACTCCTAAGTGATGCCTATGTCAATGACGAGTGAATGGTTTATGCTTTTGAGTAAGAAGACAAATCCCAGCCTCCTTCAGGCCTCTCAGGAAAAGAGCAGCGCCCCTCCATCCTAGGTTTATATGAAGAAATAGGGTCTGATCAAATACATTTGGGAAACAGCCTACTCCAACCAGAGAGTCATGTTGTATGTATACTGGTTATATAACAGTTCTTAGAGGGGCTGGGGATCTAACTTTTGGGTGGACTCCTTGCTTAGAATGCACGATGGCTCAGGGTTTGAGCCCCAGCCCTGAAAATAACAAATGTTCTTAGAGTCTATCAAACTAAGAAATCTAACTCTATTAAGTGTATGACGTTCTCCCCATCAATCATGTTCAAGTACTCCTATTAATACCTGGAAGCAGCTCCTCCCTGCAATCTCATTGTTTATCAATAATAAGAACTTATATCACACTGGTTTTTTTCTCCCAACCCAAAAGTTGTACTTCCTTGCTGATGTCTAATTTCTTCCTCATCTCTATAAGATCAGAAATCTGTATTCATTTGTATCCGAGATGCATAGCAGCCTTATGCCCCTCAAGTGGTATCCTCTTCTGTGTTTGGAGGTCCTTTCCCTATTACATTCTTGACTCTGCTGGTTAGTTTTTTGTTTCTATTTCTTTGCACTTTGTTGCTCTTTTCCAAGGTCTACTGTTTGGTCAGTAGGTTGACCTTGAATTGGTTTCTCGATATTTTTAAGTCAAATATCCCTGTTTGTGATATGGAGATCGTCCTAACATGAGGCAAGTAGTCAATTGATCCGTGTGAAGTGTTTAGCATCAGCCCTGGGGGTCTCAGCAGTCCTCCTCATCCTTGCTTTGTGTCTAACCCTCAAGTCTTTCGGCCCTGACTCTCTTGCTCCACAGCTGCTTGTGACCCAGTGAGGCCAGGGAGGAGGGAACACATGGCTGATTGAAACTCCTCTGATTCCACATTCTGATTTGAGCTGCTATTCTTAGCCTCCTTCACACCAAATGTTTTTCCTGGTACTGCAGAGAGGCACCAGAAAGTTCAGGCTAAAGTTAGAAAGCTGAATCTGTCTCTGGAAGTCCACCCACTCGCCATCTCTAGAAGCAGTTCTTTGGGGCTGACACTGGAACTTCAAGGGTTATCTGCACTGACATCTTTATCAGCTTTTGCCAGAGATGCACTCCCAGCACACAGATTCTGCAGTGGTAGAATAGTTCAGAGCTAGCTCGCCTCCCCTCTTCTCTTTAGCTCAGGGACTACCTGTGCATATGCTTGAATGCCTTGCTTTCACACTCATTTTCTCCAAAGGAAGCAGGCAGCTTGTCATCCATATTAAGGCCTATGAAACACTTCCTTTCACCAGCTTTTGTTGCCTGCCAAGTGTAGGTGCCCCTGGAAGCCTGGGTTTCTTTAGAGGGTTCACAGGGAACTCTGCTTGTCCTTAGTTCTTACTTCCCTGACCTCGAAAGGAAGTACCCATTGTTGCAAGGAAAACTTCCCTTTCCAAGGAGTGGGAGAAAACCAGCTGTGCTTTGTCCGACTTTGGACTTCAGGATTGATCTTTCTTTCTCCACATGTGCACATCTGGGGTGATGACTACTGCATTCCTTGGTGAGTCCCGATTGCTAGACCCAAAAGGCAGCAATTGGGAGGGAGCAAGGGTTTTGACCTCCTTGCTGTAATTCAGGTTCGTTTGGTGAGTGACAATGAGGGTAGTCTTGCCATTTCACTCGGGATGTGGGAGGCCCAATAAATACCACTGTAAGGACTCAGTGTTCTGAAGATGCCAAGGACTGTGGTGAATAAAATCCTTTCTGGGCTTGTGTGTTCACGCATTGCAGAGGATGTCTGAGGGTGGAAGGGGTAAGGAGAATGGAATAATATTTCCTATGTCCCAAAGTTACTGTCCTGGGAGAGAAGAGAGATTCAAACCAGAACCAGGGAGCTCCTGCCCAGCATATGGGAGCAGTACTTGGAAAGTTAGCCCACGCTGTTCTGGGGATGAGCTCTGAGTCACATGGATGCAGAGAGAACCAGGAGAACCTTGCAGCCCTTTCTGCAGCCCCTCAGCAAAGATGCCTCTGTTCTTCTGTGTAAATAGGTGTAAGGGATTCCACAGCCAACTCTGGCAAACTTGTGGGGTTTTATGAACTTTAGGCAGGAAACCTCAGCCTAGAGGGTTTTTTTTCTTTTTCTTTTATATGACTATTCCCACTGGAAAAAAAGTCTATCTGCTGAAATGCAAACCGATGTTATTTTCTGTTTCGCTTCCCACGGGTAGGAAATGAGTCCAGAGAAGCTGCCATTTGCAACTAGAGTGTGCATATGGTACTCTTCTTGATACTACTGTGGATCCAAAGAAAGTTTTTATTCCCATTTCTGTTCAGCTACTTAGTTTTCTTGTAGCATGAATTCAAACATTGAAAAAGTGGCAATAGCATTGGTTTCAAAGTGCTATAGTCCATGCTACTTAGTGTTCAAGTCTGATTCAGGCGTACCAGTCTATAATTCAGCCAGAATTTTTTTCTTCTCTTCTCTCTTCTCTTCTCTTCTCTTCTCTTCTCTTCTCTTCTCTTCTCTTCTCTTCTCTTCTCTTCTCTTCTCTTCTCTTCT
>NW_021604618.1:19777394-19799905 GCF_004785775.1 Grammomys surdaster
CCCTCCCCTCCCCTCTCCTCTCCTTCACTCCCCTTCACATCTCCCCTCCCTTTCTTTCTTTGAGAGACAGGATCTCACTAAGTAGCCCCAGCTGGCCTAGACTTTCCAGGTTGGGCAGCCTGGCCATGAATACACAGAAGTCTTTCTATGTTTGCCTCCTTAGTGCTGGAGTTAAAAGCATACACCACCATGTCCATCCCTAAAGCTTGTTTTACTGAAGAATAGAAGGCCCAGCCACCTAAAGATGCAGAATCACCAGCTCCTTTGTGGGTGCGCAGAGGATGGGAAGCATCGTTTTATAGAACATGAACCCTGAAGAGTTGTGTGTGGCTCATGTGGGTGTTAGAGTGGTTGTGTAATGCTGGCTGCGTGGTAGGATCACCTGGGGACATTAGAACACAGAGGCATGGGGCCCGTTGCTGCAGGTTCTGGATTACTCTTCTGGGTGGGTCTGTGTGGGAAGTTTCTTAGTGATTCTGTTGGGTGTCACTGATCAGCACTACTGCCCAAGAAAGAAGCACAGCCTAGATGTGGAACAATGACCATGGTCATCAAGACATGGGCCTTCATGACAATGAGGGTACCAGTCTCTCTGCTGGACTCTCTGTTAGGCACAGATACAGACCAGTCTTGAGAAAAGACAATTGGATGAATGCAAAAACTTCAATTCAGTCCTATGGAGATAGAGTGCTTTTGAAGAAGCACTGATGGGGGATCCACTGGACTGTGCTGGAAACATTGGCAAAACTGAAGTTTAGACAATGACATAAAACTAGGAAGTACAAGTGAAGATATTTGAAAGCTGTATCCAATGTCTGCATTTTTAACTACTGGTGTACTGTTAAGGGCTTCAAGTGAATGGTCTAATAAGAAGGGATGGACAATAGAAACTACTTTGTGGAGAAAGGGGTGGCTAGGACAGGAAGCAGCTTGAATAGGGAATCGAAGAGGACTTAGACCACCTAGGAGACCAGAGGCTGCAAAGAGCAGCCTGTCTAGATGGGGAGGGCTCTCTGTGTGACATCAGTCATCAAGATCAGAAACCAAGGGTTGAAGAGCAGGGCTCAGCAGTTAAGAACACTGGCTCTTCTTCCAGAGCACCTGGGTTTGATTCTGAGGACCTACAAGGTGGCTCATAATGGTCTATAACTTCAGCTCCAGGGCTTTCTTCTGACCTCCTCAGACACTGCTACACACACGGTACACAGATATGAATGAATGCAGACAAAACACAAATATACATTAAAACAAACAAACAGCTCAGGAGCCACTGTACTATAGGCTTTGAACTATATATGGTCTGTCATCTATTTTGTAAATAATATTTTATTTGGAAATATCCATACCCATTCTTTTCTATATTGTCTATAGCTGCTGTAGTGCCACACTGGCAGAGTTCAATAGCTGTAGCAGAGACCACTGGCCCTCAAAGTCTGAAGTAGTAACTTCCTGGATCTTAAAAAGTAAAAAGTTTGCTAGTCTCTGACAAAGATGAACATGATATATGTATCTTACCTTACCTTGCCTCTTATGCTCAGCCATTGGCATCTCAAAAGAGCAAGGCTTAATCACAAGCTCAGAGAACCATGGGCTACACTGTCTCTATCAGGCGCTCTTTTCCATAAGCTTTTTGGCAATAGCAGGCCAGCCATGAACCTGGCTGTCAGAAGCCATGAGCGTGGCCCCAGAATACTTACTGAAAGAAAAATATATGTCCCTAGCCAAGAACTACACAGCTCAACTTCTTCAAGAGCCTTGTGGGGTGCATCCTTCATGCAGTCCCAACTGCTGGCAGCCCAGTCACCTGCCCCATGAGACCTTCCTCCAAGGACAGTTTAAGCCTTTCTGATTTTCCTTAGAAAAAATTTAACAGCAATGATAGATCCCTTTCAGAACACTAAGGAGGCCTTCACACACACACACACACACACACACACACACACACACACACACACCTATCTGTGTCTCCAGAGAAAAACTTCACATTCTCAGTATGTGGCTTTTACCACCATCACTGTTCACATTCTCTGTATGTGGCTTTTACCACCATCACTGTTGCTAGGTTACCTGTCATCTGATTGGTATTTTCAAGATCCTGGCTGAAATCTCTTTGTTTCTGTAGTCTTAAGAATGTTTCTTCAGGTTTTATGTTTTAAATTGAATCTGTGTTTGCGTCATATAAAAATTGGTTGGCATTTTCAACAGGCTAAAAATTCATCAAAACCCCATCCCTCAGTTGCTAACAGTGACACAGACTTTCCATTTTGGCAAGTGGCCCAGCTTCAAGGTACTGGGTAAAATGGGAATTTCCTTGCTGACGTTTAAAAGCAGAATGTTTTTCCCCTTGACCAACCCACTTGAAAATCTTTGCTCACCTATAGATAGCTCTTATTTGTTTCTAAAATTAGATATTTGTTTGTAGTTTGTTTGCTATGACGTCATCAGCCAAGCTACAGTGTCAGACTGCCTGGGAGAAAACTAATTTCCTCTTGAAAACTGCACTTCCAAAAAAATCGAAGCAGATCTCAGAAGATGGAAAGATCTCCCATCCTCATGGATTGGAAGGATTAATATAGTAAAAATGGCTATTTTGCCAAAAGCCATCTAGAGATTTAATGCAATCCCCATCAAAATTCCCACTCAATTCTTCACAGAGATAGAAGGAGCAATCTTAAAATTCATTTGGAATAACAAAAAATCCAGGATAGCGAAAACTACTCTCAGCAATAAAAGAACTTCTGGGGAAATCACCATCCCTGACTTCAAGCTGTACTACAAAGCAGTAGTGATAAAAACTGTGTGGTATTGGAACAGAGACAGGCGGGAGGGTCAATGGAATAGAATAGAAGACCCAGAAATGAACCCCCATACCTATGGTCACTTGATCTTCGACAAAGGAGCTAAAACCATCCAGTGGAAAAAAGACAGCATTTTCAACAAATGGTGCTGGTACAACTGGAGGTCAGCATGTAGAAGAATGCAAATTGATCCATACTTATTTCCTTGTACAAAGCTCAATTCCAAGTGGATCAAAGACCTCCACCTAAAACCAGCTACACTGAAACTAATAGAAGAGAAATTGGGGAAAAGCCTGGAACACATGGGCACAGGAGAAAAGTTCCTGAACAGAACACCAATGGCTTGCGCTCTAAGACCAAGAATTGACAAATGGGACCTCATAAAACTTCAAAGCTTCTGTAAAGCAAAGGACACAGTCAATAGGACAAAGCAGCAACCAACAGATTGGGAAAAGATCTTTACCAAACCTACATCTGATAAAAGGCTAATATCCAAGGTATACAAAGAACTGAAGAAATTAGACTCTAGACAATCAAAGAACCCTATTAAAAAATGGAGCACAGAGCTGAACAAAGAATTCTCAACTGAGGAAGCTTGAATGGTTGAGAAGCACCTAAAGAAGTGTTCAGCATCCCTAGTCATCAGGGAAATGCAAATGAAAACAACACTGAGATTCCACCTCACACCAGTCAGAATGGCTAAGATCAAAAACACAGGTGACAGCAGATGTTGGCGAGGATGTGGAGAAAGAGGAACACTCCTCCACTTTTGGTGGGGTTGTAAACTGGTACAACCACTATGGAAAGCAGTCTGGCGGTATCTCAGAAAATTGAACATAGTGTTACCTGAGGACCCAGTTGTACCACTCCTGGGCATATACCCAAAAGACATTTCAACATACAAAAGGGACACATGCTCCACTATGTTCATAGCAGCCTTATTTATAATAGCCAGAAGTTGGAAAGAACCCAGATGCCCTTCAACAGAAGAATGGATGCAGAAAATGTGGTACATTTATACAATGGAGTACTACTCAGCTATTAAAAACAATGAGTTCATGAAATTCTTAGGCAAATGGATGAAGCTGGAAAATATCTTCTTGAGTGAGGTGACCCAATCTCAAAAGAACATACATGGTATGCACTCACTGATAAGTGGATATTAGCCCAAAAGCTCACAATATCTAAGACACAACGTATAGACCACATAAAACTCAAGAAGAAGAAGGAAGACCAAAGTGTGGGTGCTTTGGTCCTTCCTAGGAGGAGTATCAAAAGTTTCAACCAGAGCTCCCAAAGTCTAAACCGCCAGCCAGAGAGCACAAAGGGAGGGACTCATGTCTCCACCTATATAGGTAATTGAGGGTGACCTTGTCAAACATCAGTGGAAGTGGAGGACCATGGTCCCAGAAAGTTTGGATTCCCTAGTGTTTGGGAATTCGAGAGCAGAGAGACGGGACTGGGAGGATGTTTGGAGCACACCCTCATAAAAATAGGAGGAGGGGGTATGGGATAAGGGGTTTTGGGGGAGAATGGGAGAGGAGATAACATTGAAAGGTAAATATGTATAATATCCAGTAAAAAAGAAAAAAAACACAGATAAAGGGTCTAAAAAAAAGAGAGAGAGAGAGTTTACTTATTTTAAATTATTTTCAAAAGTTTCTAGGAGATGCTAATTAGCTAAGATCTTATTTTAAGCTCTCCACAAAATAATTTAAGTCTCTGTTTAATATTCTCAAGAGAGATGTAAATCCTAATTTTCCTCAACAATTAATTGACAAAAGAGAGACAATCTCACAAAAAGTAGAAGAAGCTATTACTAATCGATATATTATATAGTCTGATTAGTTGTCGGCGGTGATATAACAATCCTTTGATAAAAGATTATTAATATAGATTTATATTTCTTTAAACAGGGTTTTCATGACTCTCTGAGTGTGGAAGGTGCGACTGTTGGCACTTCTGCCCTGATTTTACAAGAACTCTGAAAAATTGGCTTTAAAAACAAAAGAGGGGGAATGGTACCCCCCCAGAAGGAGTCCCCCTGAAATATTCTCCATCATGCCTTGTTCACTTCTAACTCTTTAAAGCTGAAAGCTCATGGCAAATCTGCTGCTGACTGGCTCTGGCACCACCGAGACCAACAAAATCTTTCCCACAGATATGGAGAAGGACCCTCTTACCCTTAAAGGGAATAGCCCAGACCTAGTTCCCTTACAGTGCCGAGGATTGATATTCCTGTTTCATACCACAGAAGGCACAGCTAACTGGCTACCAAAAAGATTAATGAAATAAATAGATACCCCCACAAAGCCAGGCCCAACCATAAATAAGACGAATAACAATTTACATCCAGGGAAGAAAAATCTCCCTGAGAATTGCCTTCTTTTTCCTTTCCAGGTAAAAATGAATCACCCATGATGTCTGCTGTTAGAAGTTCTAATCCAGATGCTGGCCTCCAAACTTATACTACTCAGACCTTTGAAGGGCCACTGACAAGAACATCAAACAGCTAGAGATTGACATCACTAATCTGAAGAAATCCCTCGTTTCACTGTCTGAAGAGACCTCCTAAATCGCAAAGATCCTTATTGGACTTGATTTAAATTTACTCTATTGCAATAGAAAAGGCTGTGTACAGCTCTTGACTGTGTACAGCCCTTAAAGAAGAAGGTTGCCTTTACATAGACAAGACAAGGATGGTTAAAGAGAACATGAAATAGGTCAGTGAAGGCCCTGAGAAAAATCAGAGAGAGAAAGAGACAGATGAATGCAGTACAAGAATTGGTTTTCAGCCTCTCCAAGGTTGTCAACCCTATTTCCTCCCATCTTGAGACCATTATTTGGGTTCTTTTTGCTTATTTCTGCTGGTCCCTGGGCCTTAAATAGGCTGACTAACTCTGTGAAACAAGATAAATAATTTATAGATAAATAAATAATTTGGTAGCAAAACCTATTCAGATACATCGTCATAGGTTAGCTATGGAGGACCACGAGACTCAAAATGAAGTTGTTACTTTATACAGGGTGTTCCCAAAACCCATCTCCACCCAACCTAAAAGAGGGGACTTCTGCCCCTAGATCAAGCAGAGAGGGGCCACCCAGAACCCCCTCTGACTGGCAATCTGAATTCTTGCTTAGGCTGCGAGGCTAAGCACTGCAAGGGAATATAAATAAAACTTAAAAATATTTCTCTGGGTTCCCTGGGGGACAAGCCTGACTGCATAGGGGTTGATGTCAAAAGTATCCCCTCTCCAGGAAAAAGACATCAGGATGGGTATGACCCTCATGCCTCACTGAACAACGCCAGGGGGACAAGAGCCATTACAAGGTCCTCTTCAAATACTGGAGGTCAGGCCTCTATCCCCGCCTTCACAAGATTAGAATTGCCACAGCCCTTCTATACTTAGAGAAGGGAGGAGATGTCAGGGGCAGCCCTGCTTACACACTGAAGGCCTAAAATCAGCCATAGGCCTAAAATCAGCAATAGGCCTGTCATACATGTATACTAACACCTAGTCTTGGGTCTCAGTGGAAAAACATTGAAACAGATGGCTATAAGCTAATGTCAACAGGCAGCTTTTGTGGAAATTTACAAGCCTGAGTAGTCATAGACCTTGTAAATAGGTAGCCTTGGCAGACAACACCAACTTAGATAAGGTCAATCGAGTCATAGGCAGAGTCATAGTGACCTGTCCCCTGAACCTTCACCCAGCCGATACCTGGTTCTGAAGATATCTGTATTCCCCCTGAACACCCACACTCCAGTGTCTTCCCCTTCCCCACATCCTGCCTTTCTGTGTTTATAACCTCTGTGTGAATGAATTACGATTTGAGAAAAAACAAATAAATTCTTTAAAAAATAATAAATAAAAAAAAGAAAAAAAGAAAGAAAACTGCACTTCTAAAAGCTGCACATATTTCATCGTTCTCATCAATAGGAACCAAAGAACGCATCTTGCCATGCTCAGTGCTATACTAGCAAACTAAATAAAAAGGATCCCACTCTTACAGCTAAAAATAAGTTACATTGGTGTACAAACATTGGTATGAACTGACCAATGTTTGTTTTTGTGGCAGAAACAAAATTAACTTTCAGAATCTCTGAACTTTCATCCTTCAGCAGAAGACATGGGTAACTGGCAATGCAAAGAAGCAAACCATGTGTGTCAAGGTCTCTGAGCAGAGGAAAGATACAGCAATTTCAAAAAGTTTCCAAATCTCAAGTGGCAGGGCAGATGCTATAGAACTCAAACAATGATTTTAAAATATGCTATTTGACACATAGGCAGTTCTAGATGTTGTGATTCAGGGAATATTGCTCAGGCCAGTGGTCTTCTATAGTACCATTTTGTTCCTCTATCCTCCCACAAAATTAGAATGCTTAGCAAGTCTGTAGACATGCTTGGTTCTTGCAATTGGAAAGGAAGATACTATTGACATGTGAAGAGTAGAAACCAAGTATACTGTTAGATATCCAGCCATGAACATAATAGGTTTCTACAACAAAGAATGACCATGCTCCAAGTTACAATAGAACAGAAGTGTAGGGAGAATCTCTTGTGTCCTGTGTGGAAGCATCACTTGTCAGTAAAAAGCCATTGGTCTGTTAGCAAAAGGGAGGAAATAAGAAGTGGGACTTCCAGTAGAGAGGCTAAAGAGACAGGGACTCTGAGGAGTTAGTCAGGTGCAGGAAGATTCACCATCTAGACTCTGAGGAGATGCCATACTAGTAACTAGTCTTGTGGTAGACATAGAGTAGAATGAACTGATTATATAAGTTATGAGCCATTTGGGGAACAAGCTCAAGCCATGGTCTAGGCATTTTATTCATAAATAAATAAGCTTCCACATTGTTATTTGGAAACTGCAGTGTGGGTGGAAAAGCCTGCGGTTACATAAAAGTTGATGCTGTATCTTTAGGATGTAATTCTGCCATGAAGGATATAATGGCTAGTGTTGTTAACTTGACAAGATCCAAAATTATTTAGGAGACCAATCTCTGTGAGGAGTCATGTAGACTAAGTTGGTCTCTAAGCATGCCTGTGAGGAATAATGTTAATTAATTAATTAATGATAATTAATATGGAAAGAATTGCCCACTGTGGGTGGGACCATTCCCTGGGCTGGGATCCCAGGCTGAATAAAGAGAAGGTGAAGTGAGCACCAGCATTCTCTTCTTTCTGGTTGTGGAAGTAGTAATGTGGCCAGATGCTTCCGCTTCCTGCTGCCATGCCTTCCTTGTGACTGGATCTTACACCAGGAGCTGAAGCCAATCTTTATTTCCTTCAGTTCCTTTTGTTAGCATACGCTATCATAGCAACAGGCAAAAAAAACCCCAAAAAAACCAAAAAAACCAAAAAAACAACAAAAAAAACTAAGACAAAGGCTAATGATCTCACAGAGCTGTGTCTAAGTGACAAGTTATTATTGTAAGAGTAGTAGTAGCAACAATTCTGCTTTTCTGAGAACTTGTCAAGAGTCTGTAGTAAACAGTGAGACCAAGGAACACTCAAGGAGGGGATTTTCATTAGGGAGAGAGGTGAGACTTCAGGATTCCTTAGGGTAATGGAAAAGAAAAATATTTTATGTTCAGGCTTGAGGATTGAGAAGTTGAGTTTGGGATGGAATGATCAGGGTTAAAGGTAAATGGGCCTGTGGAGGACTGAGGGTAGGTGGCAGATGGGGACTCTGACATAACCCAGCCTTCTTGTTCTATAGCCTGGGCTCTCACTATGGCTCCTGCTGCATGTATCTGCCCATCTCTGGAGTGGAGCATTTGAATCATCACTCTGCCTCTTCTTCCTCATCTCACTCCCTGGAGACCTGCAGGAAAGTATTCCCAAGAATCCCCAGGGATGCTCTTAGCATGTGAAGAATGTGTGGGAAGTGAGATGCTAGACAGAGGCAGGATCCTTTCCCAAATTATGCAACTGGCTGGAGGCACTCCTGTTGAAATCTAATTAGGACTGCCCATCATCTGCATATCCACTTAATATTTGTATTGAGATCGCAGGATTAAGACGTCTTCGAAGCAAAACAAAAGCTATTGGTATGAATTTGGAAAAAAGAGATGAAGTAATTTCTTCTCCTGGATCGGAAATCATATATGGAGAAAAGCAGCATACAAGTTCAGCACTTGGGAAGGAGAGGAATGATAACCATGAGTTCAAGACCAGTGAGGCTACACAGTGAGTTCGAGACCAACCTGGATGGCATAGCAAGACCCTGTCCAAAACCTAAAGGCTGCAGATATAGCTCATTAGGAGAGAAATAGCCTTGTATGCACAGGGCCCAATCAACACTCAGCAACAAAAAGGAAGCAATGTCCAATAAAAATACTAGAATTGAAAAAAGTTATATGCATCTAAAGATAAATAAATGCTAAAGATTATTTTTCTTCTCATTACAAAAATATCTAAAATGAGCTTAGAGAAGATATTATACTCTTATTAGGAACAACAATTATAAAATATTTATAAAGGTGTACTTTATTCTTGTATATAGAGGCTTAGAATTGTAAGTAACATTTTCTAAAACTTAATGTAAAAACTTAAACTTTAAAGAGAATATCAGATTTTGTTTCCCTTGGGAATTGTATAAAGTAATCTTCAATCATATAGAAGAATACAACCAATATTTCAGAATAGCTAAAAATTATATTTAAACCAAAAGGAAGGGCTAAGTGTGGTGGTGCACACATGCAACCCCAGTACTATAGAGGTGGGACCAGAAAAAAGACAAATCAAAGTATTCCTCAGCTGCATAGCACTTCAAGGCTAGCCTGGGCTAAATGATCTTGTCTCAAGAAAAAGAAGGAGAATCAGAAGCTGCATAGTGCTTTAAGGGTCAGCCTGGGCTACAGGAGGTAGATTAAAAAAAAAAAAGAGGAGGAGAAGAAGACATTTTTAAAGGATACATTACCTTTTATGGTAATTAAAACAGCAAATTACGTATGAAATACAAATTTCACTGTATCATTTCAGAGAGGCACATACAATGCTTTGACCATATCTGCCTTCCTTATGATGAAAAGGCTTATTCTGAATTGGACTTGTTTTACTGGATGTCAAAATAGTCTCTAATCATGTACATATAATGCTGCCCTAAGAATGTAGACATAGGGCATAACAGTGGAACAAAAGCAACTTCAGCATGTGTGTTGAGTTTACACTCTCGAAGATGATTCAAGGGGAAGTGAGGGGCACTCACGAGAACGGCGTCGGCACTCCTGCCTCTTCATCTCAGTAGAGATAACATTAGGGTCTCTCTGCAACACATTCAAAATGAATTTCAGATGGATTAAAGAGGCATTCAGTGCTAGAAACAGTACAACACAATACAACAAAAACGCAAGAATAATTCAGGAGCAGGGGACTCTTTCTAACTAGGATACAAAAGCCTGAGGTTACAAATAAATGCATAAATGCATACAAAGAAGCTGCAGGGATACAGGAGGCTATAAATAACACAAGAAACAAGTGATGGATATATATGCAAATGTTATTGTAATGTAGAAGAAAGACCAAGATAATTTCTTTGTAACATTTGAAGAACATTCGTAAACAAGTAGATAGATAACCATCCAGTGAAAAACAGGCAAGTGATTGGAGCAAAATTTCACTAGGGGAAAAAAGTAAAACTGGTAACTGAAAACTCAGTCAGGGAAATGCACATTTTAAAAAGTAACAATAATTTTAGTCACAGCAGGACAGAAGTAACTTTGATAGACAAATAATATACATGTAACTTATATATTATATATAATATGCTGCACACATTATATAATATTGTATATTGTATATATAATTGTATAATTGTATATATAAAATATATATTATGTATCAATATATTAACTATATTTTTAACATTTCAGGAATAGGAGATGGGGATGTCATTAAAATATAAAGATATATGATATGCATTTTATATACTATATGTAATATAGTATATATAACAGATTATATATAATTTGTTTTTCAAAAATATTATATATATTCCATAAGCCATCACGTCAGTCCGTTTTCTGACACTATAACAAATTCCAGAGTTAATAACTTATGAGTAGAACGGGCTTGCCTTGTTTCACAGTCTGGCACTGGGCCTGTGGCAAGGCAGCATCTCACAATGGGAGCATGTGCAGTGCAACATCACTTACACCACAAGCCAGGGATCGAAGAGAGAGAGAGAGAGTTCCATGATCTCCATCAGGGCCATAATACCATTGATGTCCCCACATTTCAAAGGTTCCATCAGCTCTCAGCAGCACCACCCTAGGGATCAAGCTTTTTAACACATGGGCCTTCGGGGAACATTCAAGAACTAAATCACAGTCACCAGCCATCCCTCTCCTGGGCCCACAGAAACGTCATTTTCAAAGTGAGGAACTCCAGCTATAGATAGATCCATCAAGACACATTCTCATTTAAAAAAAAGGTGGGTCTATCAATATTGTAGCATATGTATAACTGTATAACCAGAGCAATAGTGATTTGGGGTTATACTTTTTGACTTGTGAAATTCTTGTGAGAGCAAAAAACCACATAGTGATGGAAGCTTATATAGGCTTTTGTTATTGTTACATGAAAAAATGTGCCCATAGGACACGCTCCACGTGCATGGGATCAGAGAGTAAAGGGCAGAAGGCTGCCTGCTGTGGCTTTAGCACTTTATAACTAGGGGATGGGAGGCCACCCAAACACAGGAGAAGGAAAGGACAGTAGTGCCCACCCCTGTGGCAATAACATGACTCAACTTTTAATTTTTAAATTAATTGTTACATAGTTTAGTATTTAAAATATTCATAGACACAGATTAACTATTTGAAAAATAAATCAGCATAAATAATGGTTTTCAAAAATATACTAATGATATCTTGGGTTTACAAGACATTTTTCTTTCAAAGAAGCCATAACACTTTGATGCATTCCATGCCTTTTATTCCCTTGACTTTCCTGGGAGTTGTGACCTTTAAATGTCAATTCCTCTAGGGCTCTCTCTGCTTGGCTCCAGCATTGGACATCTGGAGAGTCCTTGCTTCTTTTCTGTGTGTGATAGAAGATGGGAGGTGAATTGGTTGCTGGGCTGTGTGCCTGCAGGGCTATGGGTTTCTCCACGCTTGTTTTAATTTGCCTGTTTCTCCAGACATGACTTACTGTCTTGCGTGCAAGGGGAGAGGGATGTCTTCAAAATTTCCCTCAGATACTGGCTGTAGAATCCTGAAACAGCACAAGAAAAAAGAAGACAGTAAGGGAATACCTTGAGGAGCAGCCTTCAGGACTGACAGCAAGATTCTCTGTGAAACAACAAGTTCTTATAGGTAGTGGGACGTCAGTTCAGTAACAATGGGGGCTGGTGAGGTGATGTAAAAAAGTCACACTCTGGGGGGCTGGAGAGATGACTCAGTGGTTAAGAGCGTTTGCTGTTCTTCCAGAGGACCTGAACTCAGACCCCAGAACCAAAGTTGAGCAGTGCACAACCACCCGTAACTCCAGCTCCAGGTGATAAGACCCTCTCCTGGTCTCCTTCACTACTTGGGAGGAGAATTAATGTTTCTGAGCTCAGAAGTCAAATCCTGTCCAAATGATGTTCACTTAGTAGGTTGTCATAAGGATTATGTCAACCTGGGCTCTAGAAACCTCAGAGTCTAATGAAAGAGATGGAGACTAAAGTACTCGCTCTGCTGCGGGAAGGAGGCTTTTAACTGAGGAATGTACGGAGTTCTCCAGGAATGCACAGGAGTATGACATCACAGGCATGTATCTCCTAACCATTAAAGTCCAAACAGAAAACCCAGTATTTTAGGAATCTGCTGGTTGACCAGGAGTCGGAGTATAAACAGCAGGGGGGATTTGCTACTCTGAAGAAGAATTATGCACAGAAAGGCAGACAGGCAAAAATGTCCATAAGTCGAAAACTACCTTTATTTATGGCTACTGGTTTGGTGTAAAAATTAATCAAATTTGACAAATTGCTGTCTGCAACTGATGTTGCCCTGTGTTAGACTGGTTTAGGCCCAGTACAGACAGGGTTAATCTGTCAACTTACCTGCATTTGGAATTAGCCAGGAGACACACCTCTAGTCACATAGGTGAAGACATTTCCAGGGAAGTTTACCTTGTGGGCTAAATCATCACGGAGTCTTAGGTCTTAGATTGAATAACAAAAGGTAACGTAGAGAATGAGCAGGACATTCACCCCTCTCTGTAGACTGTGGATACAATGTTGTGCCCTTCCCCCAGCCTTGAGCAGACCTGAAAGACCTTGTTTACCACAATAGACCAAGTGATACGATCTAAGTGGAGTTACCCACCTTGGCTACACAGAACTTAGAAGAATCACTGCCCCTGGGCTTGCCTTGAGATATCTCCTGCCAAGACCAAGAACAGATTCCCCCACCCATCTCCCGCTGAAACAAGAAATGGTTTGGGCGGGGCCTTTTCCTTTAAATTGAGAGCTGAACATTAAAACTTCGAGCCTTGATCTGAGAACTTTGTCTTGGCTTCATCCTTTCTCTCCCTCCATCCCTTTCTTCATTTCCAGTCCCCCTTTCAGGAGAACCCAGTTTATCTGTGACCAAAGGCGGCTACACAATGTGACAATTTTGGACTGGACTCCTGCCATGGTGTCTTCCTTGTGTCACACTCTCAGTGTGAGCCCAATTAGCCCTTCTTTCCTTAAGCTGTTCTTGTCAGTTATTTTTGATAATGAAAGTTGCAAAGTATCTGATACAGAAGACTAAATGGATAAGATAACTATCGTCAAAGGCCTGTTTCATCCTTTAAGTTGGCTCCCAGGGATCCCTGCCTCCTGGGTTTCCAGCCCTTGTGCAGTCTCTTTCTACAGTGGACAAGGGTTGATCTGTGTAGTCATCAGAATGGTATTGTAATGGCTTGGCACCCTTGGAATCAACCATAAGACTCTGTGACTTTGCTCTTGACTTCCCTGTCTTCTCTGATCACTCATGCTGGAGGAAACCAGTTACCAAGTTGTAAGGACACTCAGTAAGGTTTTGGAGAAGCTCACCTGGAGAAAAGACAAGGACTATGGGAGAATGCTCGAAACATATCTTCTTCTGACCATGGAACCTCAAAGGACTGAAGCTCTGTCTGACAACCAGATTGTACACTGATAAGAAATCTCAAGCCAATAACAGCTCATGTGCTGGTGGATTCCAGACCTAAAGAAACTATTTGATAATAAATGATTGGTGCCTCAATGCTCATTTTTAATTCTTTATTGGAACTCCATTTCCTATTCTTCTTTGTCCTCTGCCTAAGTGTTCCTTGGGGATTTCTCTGGGAACCAATTTCTCTAAAGAAGTTCATTATTGGATATCCAAGTTTCTCATAAAAGAGACATGGGATATATTATTTCACATTGCTGAGCTTGGCCACAGAACGTGTTTTGACCTATTGGGTATGTGTCAAGATGATGGCATGTCTTCTTATTAGCAACGCAGACCTTCAGGTGCACAATGAGGTCTCCTACTGGGAAGCTTCCACCCACCACGATGGAGAGCTTGTAGTCATCATTCTGGTAGCTGATGCCTCTCGTTGGCTCCCCAAGAAGAGAAACTGCTGAGCTTGGAGCTTTAGAAGTGAGGGGGGAAGGGGAAGGTTTAACATTGAGATTGTCTCCTGAAAGGACTTGTCCTGTGTGAGGAGACTCAGGAACAGAGGCTGGCAGAGCTGGAACAACTTGACTGACTTCCCAGGCAGATCTTCCAGGATCACTCTTCCTGGATCCATGGAAGAAGTGTAAGCCATTCAACAGGATGTTAGATGAATCTAATAACCAAGTGCCTGACAGGGGACGTGTAAGTTTACAGTAGATGTTCACCATCCTTCTTGCTTTCCCTTTTGACACAGAACACTTCTGACTGACTCTGCTCCAGACATCTCTTCCAAAGGTAAGGGACTCTGGCTTAGTTGTGGGTTTCTGTGTAGGTGAATTCTCAGATGAAGTTCATTGGTTGCTATTGGAAATATAGCCAGAGCAGGTCCAAAGCATTCTGAGACAGCTTAGTGTTTTTACCACTGTATTTAAGATGCATAGTCCCAGAAGGATGGGAGTGGAAGATACTCATTTTCACTCTGAAGTCACAAATTTTGCTAGTCCAGTCTGGATCCCTCTGGCATCTTCTACACATTAGCATATTAGCTAGGAATCATCTCGTCCTTACATAAAGGCTTTGGTTATTCTGATTAATATTACTTCACATTGGTACAAAGAAGCCTGTGGTTTCTGGTAAGTGACGTATGTTAATTAAAGCCTAATAAAGACCTATTGATATGTGATGTCTCAGAATAACATTGGGTGGTCCATGTTTACACGAAAGGATTTCAGGAGCACATTTTTGGCTGAGATGATGGAGTCATTAGGAACAATAGTCTGGGAATTTGTAAATGGATTAGGGAGTTCCAAGTGTGAGGGACTTAGAGATCATATGTCCACCTTGAGGTTTTGTTACTGGGCTTGTTATCTTAGGACTGTCGTATGGAAAGACAGTTTCCTATAGAAATTTCTCTCATGGTTACCTGAAAAAGTAAATCAGCATTTGGAAGGCATTTACAGAAACATTGACTGCATATCAGAGAGCAGACAAAAGGGGACAGTTTATAACAGCCTTTTCTTCCCTATTAGGGGGGTACAGTTGAGCCTCTTTGTTGTGTCATCTTTGAAGCCTGGGACCAGAAAGATTAGAGATGATATTTTTGGCAGGGTGTTAAGAGGCAGAATGTACCACTAGTGCTAAGATTCAGGATTTTTATCATCTGAGAGACTGATATGACTTCAACAGGAGCCCGAGAAAGGAAGATGCTGAAGATGAAGACCTGTTCTGAAACCACAACCACCTGCCACCCTAAGCATCATAGCAAAGATGACTTTCCCATCATATTCTTTGGAAACAAGGCCGTTAAGTCAACAAGGGCTGTCAGGGCCTGTGGTAGCTGAGACCACAATAACCTTAGTGATAAGGATTCAGGGTTTGTTAGCACTGGATGTGGTTACTCCAAGAACTAGCACAGTGTCTCTAATAAACATTGGGATTTAGAAATATTTTTTTTCTGTTGTATTTCTTATCTAGATCTAGTGTCACTGCCAGAGGACATGTCACATGTAAAAGCAGAAAATGTCCCCTGGATGATCTTACTTGAGGCATGGGCAGTGAAGCCAGGAAGGAGGAGCATCTGCCCAAGGCCAGCCAGTTAGTCTGTGATCAAGCTGGAACCTAACCCCTGGCTTTCTAATGACCATACTGGGCATTTCTCTCATTACTTTACCCTTTTCATCTATCCTTGATAGCAATATCTTCAACTGACTTTCAAGGAGGCCATTTTCTCCTTCCCAGTGAAGAAACAGAAAAAGCTGGTGCCTACTTACTTTATTGCCCTCTAACCCTGGGATGAAAGTTGTCCATCTGTGTAGGCTTCTCTTCCTTTAGTTCAGCTGGGTCTGATATTTCCCCTCCAATACTCCTTCCCTGCCCCCTATCCCCATCCTTCTGCTGCTAGCAGAAAATGTAACCCACATGTATTTTATGTGATCCTTTAAAAGAGCATTTGGATTTTATTAGCTCTTTTTAGTGTAAATACCCAAGGGGTGATAATGATAGAAAACTGATGTTAAATGCCAGGTGTACTGGCACATACCTATAATCCCAAGCATTCTGGAAACTGAGGAAGGAGACTAAGTATTTGACACTAGCCTGGGTACCATAGTGAGATCCTGTCTCAAAAACTCAAAGACTGACTGGTAGCTCACTGCTAAATGTTTTCATAGCATGATGGAGGGTTTGAGTTCCATTTCCAGCATGGTGATAAGGATCAAAATAATTCAGGTACATGGGGTGTTCACATGGAACAAGTTGGTTTTTTGTTTTTTTTTTTTTTGTCTTTTGCTTGCTTTGTTTTTTTGTGCTTCTTAAACTCATACCTTGCAATTGTCTGTTTCATCAATCAGTCATTCTATAGCAACAATTCTGTGAGATGCTAGAGTATTACAAATAGTAAAAGCAGGTAACCATGGATATTATAAAGTAGCATAAAGTAGTGTTGAGCCGACAGCAAAATGCCCAGAAAAAACATCATGTTAATATCTGGCCACCTACTTTGCAAAAGTCTACTAGTTAAAGGGGCATGGTAACCTTTTTACAATGCAGTTAATCTTTATAGATAATTAAAACAGAAAATAGCTGGATATTTTCTTCTATTGACCTTTGTGATCTTGGACAAATATTATTGTTTTCCCCTTTACCCTTATTATCTCGTTTAAATATGGCAAAAACCACACACAGACTTTAGAATCAGACCCCGTATTTTAATCTTCCCTAAAAATTTTTTGAAATATTTTAAAGTGAAAACCAAAATTTTATGCATTTACCATGTTCAAATTGTTTTTAAAAGTAAAACTTGATATCACCTTCCCGAGCATTTTCAAGGATATAATACAGAGCTTAAGTATTGTCACAGCATTGCACAACAGATTTCTTGTACTCGAGTCAACTTGTTGGAATAACTAGTTTGCTCTTGACTGGTATGAGATGTTTTCAGCATTTATATTTGAATGAGGTCATATGATATGATCACCAATTGCCTAGCTTATGGTACTTCACCTTAACTCCAAGTTCACTCATGCTTCGAAGAGCAGAATTTCAATCTTTCTGTGTCCAAGTCATCCACTGTGTAAACATGGGGGTGTCTTTTACTCTTCATTATGGATGGTGTCTGTGATGGCTATTCCTGGTTGTCAACTTGACTTCATCTGGAATGAACTACAATCCAGAAATGGAGGGCACACCTGTGATCCAGGTCTGGAGGCTGGAAGACACAGGCTTCTGACTTGGATCTTGACATGGGGTGATACATGCTTTTGATCTAGATATTGAGGCATAGTGGCCATGAAAAGATTAGGTAGGCCCAGGCAAAGTAGTTCACAAATTTAATCCCAGGGGACTGAGGCAAGCAGATCTCTGAGTTCAAGGCTAGCCTGGGACGGAACAAATTCCAAATCCAAGTGTAGTGGTACACATTTTTAGTCTAGGCTATACCTTCTGCTGGAGGCCTATATAAGGACAATGGGAGAAGAAAGGCTCACCCTTCTTCTGCTTGCACTTACTTGCTGGTACATCTGTTGGAACCTACTTCTTCAGGATTCCAGCTTATACAAAAGAGCAGCTAAAACAACTAGCCTTGTGGGACTGAACAACTACTAGATTCTTGGACTTCCCATTCACAACTGACCATTGTTGGGTTAGTTTGACTGCAGACTGTAAGTCATTACAATAAATTCCCTTAATATAGAGAGATATTAATAAGTTCTGTGACTGTAGAGAACCCTGATTGATATAGTGTCTTACTTACCTTTGTATTGTGATAAGACACAATTACCATCACAGCTTATAGGAAAAACAATTTACTAGGGGCTTACAGTTTTAGAGGGTAGGTCCATAACAGTCATGGCAGGGAGCATGGCAGCAGGCAAGACACCAGAGCAGTTGGAAAACATTTATATCCTTATCCACATATAAGAGACAGAGAAAGCTAACTGGGAATGGCATGGACCTTTGAAACCTCAAAACCCACACCCAGTGATATATTTCTTTCAACAAGAGCACACATCCTAATCCTTCCTACACAGTTCCACCAACTGAAGACTAAGCAATCAAATATATGAGTTTATGGTAGCCATTCTCATTCAGACTACCATAGATGGATACTTAGTTTGACTCTATATCTTGATTCTTTTGTCTAGTGTTACAGTAAGTAGGGGAGTACATTGCTTTCATTTTCTTTAAGTATATATACATCGTTGTGGTACTCCTGGATCATATGTCAATTTTATTCTTAACTTTTTTAAGGAACCTCCGTACTGTTTTTCTTAATAGCTGAAGTAATTTCCATTTTTACTAACAGTGTTAGTAGAAAGGTTCTCTTTTCTCCACACTTGTTATCTTTTAATATTTTTTATAATAGCAATTTTGACTAGAGCTAACCCCTTAAATGGTTTTAAAACAGTTACCAGTTTCCATAACAGTCAACCACAAAACCTCAAAGGCATATGGTTATGATTTTTGTTGGGTTATGCTGTTCCCTGCAATCACTCTGAGATATGCTAGAACCCAAGGTCTCCTCATTTCTTGACCTTTATAAAATGTTAGTTTGGCTCTCCAGAAACTAGCAAATGTATAAGAAGTCCTGAAAGGTTTGATTATAGTCTCTTACCACGTGTATCTCCATTCCCTAAGGCATAGTTGTCTTAGGGAAAAAGCTAAGAGAGAAACCTAGAGTAATTTTTAAAAACACCTTTTTGAGAACTTCCTATGTTCATTTCTTTTATTTTCATCTTTTCTCATGACTTCACATTCCTTCTAAAATTTGTAACTTCTCCTTTAATTATTGTTACACATAACGTACATATACACAGAGAGACACACACACATAAGGAGGGTATGTATTCACACAGGGTTGGTATAACATCTCCTGAGTCCGTTTAATATTGTTCCATAAGTCAATGTGTTTAAAGTTGACTACTTGGGGTCTAGGTAACCTATTATCAGGTGCTCCATCCCTGGATAATACTGATCCCCCTTTTAGCAGCCATTAATTATCCAAAGTTTTTCAGCTAGGGAAGTGGCCTTGTGAGATTTCTGCCATCCATGTGGGCATGTCAATTCATGCTGCCATTGACAAGTCTTGCTTTAGGTGACCATGTTGTAAAATTTCATGGGTTCAGGTCACATATAGAAGACACTATCTCCCAGTTGGCATCCTGGTCTTCTAACTCTTACAGTCTTTCATAACCTCTTCTACAATGTTCCTTGAGTCTTAAGTGTAGGGATTGTATTGTAGATGTGAGCTATTCTCTGTATTTTTTGTCAGTTGTGGATGCCTATGATGGTCTCCATTGCTACAAAAAAGAAGCTTCTTTGATGAGGGATGGGAGCTACACTTTTCTGTGGGTGTAAGCATAAGTATTTATTTTTGTCTTTGTAACAGGGGACCCAACTTTTTCTTCATTTCTGTGATTCTGAGCCTATAAACTGGCCCAAATCTGGAAATGGCCATTACTTAGAATTATGTTATTGTAAACTGATGAGGTCACCCGCTGGCTGTTCATTGTACTTCCTCTTGAGTTATACTTTATAGTTTGACCTCTTTAAGAGTCCTGAGACTTCAGTCTAGAGGAAGTTCAGTTCGTGGTAAGGCAAAATCCCTTAGAGGAGGATTTTGGTACTTCAGACAAGAGATCAACCTCCCAGACAGGAAAGAAGAGCTGGTCCTATTTTCAGAAGAGGCTTATATGACTAAGGGCCATAGTTGCCTACTCTCATGGGATTTACCCCCATGTCTCCATCGAATGCTCAGGGTCTCACTCCTTGACAGTTAACATCCAAACTTTAATGTGAGAAAACCCAATAAGATAGGAAATTGACTTGTATTTCAGTTTGATCACTTGTGGAGCAGATTTTGGATGTGATTTTTGAAAATGACATTCTGGTTATAGGAGACTATTCTGTTCTGACCACCATATAGTTCAATTCCATCATGAAGATCTGGAGCTAGAGAGTTAAAGCTTTCAGATCATCATTTTTATTTTCTAAAACTTCAAGCATTCATAGAGTCAAGCAAACAAAACTTCAGGTATTGGCTTTGTATTTATAAGTCAGAGTTCAATATAAATGCAAACAACTCTGAATGATCCTGAATCATTTAAAAATAAATGACATATTTTTGGAATGTGATCTTATGCAATTGTGGGAATTTTTGAAGAGTTCTTGTGCAGTTGTTCCGGTTATGTTCCAGTTATATAGTTACCTATTTAAATATACACATGAATGTATGCAGATATGTTACACATGTATGCTTAACATGCATGTATAATATTCTGTTATGAATACACACATAAATTTAGATGCATGGAAAGTTTGTAGTTCCTGGCAAAAAAGTGCTCTAAGATAACTTGTAACTCAATACAAATTCTGAGAAAAGCCAAATAAAATGTTCAAACTTCTTTGTAAAAGAGAGCTGAGCTTGCAAGAAAAAACAGGAAATACTCCATCCCAGAAATAAAAAGGGAACTGAAAAGCAGAGCAGTGAGCCTGTGGAGCAGGCAGTGAGCCTGTCTGTGGGGCAGTGGTGGCCTCTCAGGAGTTCTATGTATCCATGTTGAGGGGTGTTGACTCTGGGAACTCCAGGGTATAAAATAAGGATATAGAATTTTCATGATGTCGGGGGTGAATCAGAGGTTTCTGAAGAAGCTCAAAGATTATGAGTCTGAGGCTAGACTACCAGTCATGGACAAAAGAAAGAAGAAAGAAAAGGGGTGAGGAGGATGGGGTGGGGTGACTGATCAGTGGCAAGAGGCGCTAGGAGGACATCTGTTTCTTCCTTCTTTGTAACTTAAAGAAAAGAAAAAAAGGGGAGAGGAGAGGAGAAGAGAGGAGAGGAGAGAGGAGAGGAGAAGAGAGGAGAGAGGAGAGGAGAGGAGAGGAGAGGAGAGGAGAGGAGAGGAGAGGAGAGGAGAGGAGAGGAGAGGAGAGGAGAGGAGAGGAGAGGACCCCTGCAGAAGATGGCACCACAATCCTAGAGTTTGCATGGGCATGGGATCCAAATTTTATTGTCCATGTGGTCCAGGAATCCAGAAAGTTTAACAAGAGACGTAGGGATCAAAGACTAGGGAGTGAGATAGACAGTAAAAATACCAACAGAATTTTGGGGGTATAATTTCAAGTTGGACTTAACATAGGAGAAAGTGATTATATTTAGTGTTGGGATTTGTTGAATTTAAAAGCCTTGATTTTCTTTCATCACTTATATGGAAGTAAGAAAGACTACTTGAATTAATTTTTGTTGACTTATCTTGTATTTTAGGGGTCATTTCAATGTCAACATAGAAATGATGTGGAAACCAGAAGAAGGTAGGAGAGAAAGGAGAGTGTGTGATAAATTCAACAGAAATTATACAGTAAAGAATACGGGAATAAAAAACAGGGCAGTGCTGACAAAATGGCTCAGCTGGTAAAGTGCTCACAAGCAAGCCCTGCAAGCTGAGCTTACTCCCTTGATCCCACAAAGTAGAAGGAAAGGAATTGACTCCACAAATAAGAAGCACAAAATGAAGTTACAGAAGTAGATCCAAACAAATACCACAGCAATCACTATGAATGTAAACCTGTTAAATTCATGAGTCCGAATACAGAGACTTAGATTGCATTAACAAAAATCAGTTTCATAGTATAGTTACTGTGATGATTTCAAGATATAAACCAACCACACTACAGGACAGGCTCCACACTAAGGAGTAGTTGGCAACACAAACCGGAGTAGAAGGTTACTTTGAAGAGAGAGAAAGAGAGATAGAGACAGAGAGAGACAGAGAGGAGAGAGACAGATATAGAGAGTGAGGGAGAGAGAGAGATAGAAGTAGAGACAGAGGAACAGAGATGGAGAGAGAATGAGAGGGAGAATGAGAGAACATGACGCTGTGTCAGGGATGATGATGAGGGATGATTTGGTATAGGGGACAAATGTGATCAAAAGTGTGAGATTTTCAAAGAATTAATAAAACATTATTTAAACAAAAAATAGCAGCACAAATTTGAAAATAAAATGATGGCAAAACAGACAGATAGTCATGTATCCACAAATTTTTTTTTTTTTTTGACTATTTGGACAGCTTTTATTAATAAAATCCATTCCTAAGCCTAAC
>NW_021604618.1:19804905-19806220 GCF_004785775.1 Grammomys surdaster
GTCCAGGCTCTTCTGGCTTTTATAGTCTCTGGTGAGAAGTCTGGTGTAATTCTTATAGGTCTGCCTTTATATGTTACTTGACCTTTTTCCCTTACTGCTTTTAGTATTTTTTCTTTGTTTTGTGCATCTGATGTTTTGATTATTATGTGACGGGAGGTATTTCTTTTCTGGTCTAGTCTATTTGGTGTTCTGTAGGCTTCTTGTATGTTTATGGGCATCTTGTTCTTTAGGTTAGGGAAGTTTTCCTCAATAATTTTGTTGAAGATATTTACTGGCCCTTTAAGTTGAGAATCTTCATTCTCATCTATACCTATTATCCTTAGGTTTGGTCTTCTCATTGTGTCCTGGATTTCCTGGATGTTTTGAGTTAGGAGTTTTTTGCGTTTTGCATTTTCTTTGACAACTGTGTCAATATTTTCCACCGTATCTTCTGCATTTGAGATTCTCTCTTCTATCTCTTGTATTCGGTTGGTGATGCTTGCGTCTGTGACTCCTGATCTCTTTCTTAGGTTTTCTATCTCCATGGTTGTCTCCCTTTGAACTTTCTTTATTGTTTCTATTTCTAGTTTCAGGTCCTGAATGTTTTTGTTTAATTCCTTCTTTGTGTTTTCTTCCATTTCTTTAAGGGATTTCTGTGATTCCTCTTTAAGGGCTTCTATCTGTTTACTTGTACTCTCCTGTATTTCTTTAAGGGAGTTACTTAATTCCTTCTTATAATCCTCTATCATCATCATGAGAAGTGATTTTAATTCTGAATCCTGCTTTTCAGGTGTGATGGGGTGTTCAGGGCTTGCTATATTGGGAGAATTGGGCACTGATGATGCCAAGAAACTTTGGTTTCCGTTGCTTATGTTCTTGCGCTTGCCTTTCGCCATCTAGTTAACTCTAGTGGTACCTGCCCTCACTGTGTAAAACTGGAGTCTGTATTTCCAGTTATCTTGCTTATTGCAGAGCTCCTCAGAGTCCAGAGGTCTCTGTGGTCTTATGCTCCTAATCTCCTGGGTGGAATAACTCCTGGGACTCAGGCCACCTCTTGGATCTGGAAATCCTTCTGCTCTGAGTGCAGTGGGTCCTCGATGACTCAGGATTCAGTTTCAGCTGCTCTGAGTGCAGTGGCTCCAGCTGCTCTGAGTGCAGTGGCTCCTGGATGACTCAGGATTCAGTTTCTCAACAGGACAGGAGCAGACCGACTCTGTGTCACCTGCTCTGAGTGCAGTGGCTCCTGGATGACTCAGGATTCAGTTTCTCCACAGGACAGGAGCAGACCAACTCTGTGTCTGCTCCAGCCCGGAGGAGCAGGCAGGGGCAGAAGGGA
>NW_021604618.1:19806230-19807950 GCF_004785775.1 Grammomys surdaster
TCCTGGATGACTCAGGATTCAGTTTCTCCACAGGACGGGAGCAGACCTACTCTGTGTCTGCTCCAGCCGGGAGGAGCAGGCAGGGGCAGAAGGGCATGTATCCACAAATTTATAGAATAAAAACAGATTTTGAATTAACCCATTACTATGGATAAAGGTGATTATCATGCAAACCTTTGATGAAAAAGTTATAATCCTGAGTCACCAAATTTTAGAACATATTCTCAATTATAATAAGCCTCAAACTGAAGAATGCCAAGAAGAATAAATCATAAACTACAGTGGAAAATTATATTGCATCCACTGCTCAAAAATTGAGTGTTAAAGACCACAGAAGCAAATAACGGCATGGTAATTTTGGTTAATACAACCAGTGTAAAACCAATTTCTGCCAATTAAGAAATGCATATTTGTCTTAAAGGTAAAAAAAATTAAGCATATAGTACATTTATTGTTTCTGAGACTCCCCACAGATTTCCACAGGGCTAGGCTGGTTTGCATCCCCACCAGCAATGTATAACTTCTCCCTGCATCCTCTTGGATACTTACTGTTGCTCTTCTCTCTGTGATGCACTCACTAGAGATACCTTTATACCTGTGTGTCAGGCAGCACTTTTCATAACAGCCATGTTTGGTATCAGCTCAGTTGCTCACCAGTAAATGACTGGAATAGGAAAGTGTGATTATGGTATGTATGTGCAACGGACTATTATTCATTATAGAAAAATGAGAAGAACTAGAGGGAATCATGTTGAATAAAATGAGTCAGGCTTGGAAAAGCATTATCTGGGACTACTGAGACTGGAGGAGGCTGAAAAGAGAAGGAAAGGAGAGGTGAATACGACCCAAGTACCTCATACACGCATATGAAAATGTCACAATGACACCCATTATTTTTCCAATTAATATATACCAATAGAAACTTACAAAATTAGAAAAAATGACTACTTGTGTTTCCTTGAGCAATGGTGGATCTTAGAGGACCAATGTTTTGAAAGTTTCCTAGGTATGTCTCATGAACACTCAGGGTTGAGAGCCCTGGTTATTTAGGAAGTGAAGTGGATGCATACATAAGCAGAAGACTGAAACTAGACCCCTGTCTCTAACCCTGTACAGAAACCAGCTCCAAATGGACAATAGAAACAAATGCAAAACCTAACCCCAGAATTACTGAAGGAATAGACAGAGAAAATACTTAGGACAGTGGCGCATACAATGATGTTTTAGGTAATATCACAAAGAAACAGGATGCAAAATTAGATATATGAGATTATATCAAATAAGAAAGTTCTGATTCCCAGAAGAAACTATTAAGAGATAGAAGAAGCAACATACAGGATAGGAGAATGCATTGAAAACATTTATCTGATGAGTGATTCATATTTGGGACATAGGAATAACTCAGAAAATTCAACAACAATCAAACAAATAAATTGTAAAAGGGGCTGGGTAGGCATTTATCAAATAAAAAATAGAGAAATCTCATAGATATAGAAGAAAATACTCAACATCACTAATCACCAGGGAAACACAATTCAAAAACTGTAAGATGACAATATCTTGCCCCAGCTAGAATGGCTATGATGGAAAGAAAGTAAGGGGGGGGGAAGGAAGGAGAGAGGGAGAGAGGGAGAGAGGGAGGGAAGGAGGGAAGGGAGGAGGGAGGGAGTGAGGGCGGGGGGCGTTCAGCGTGGCGGGGGCGATCTCAGACAGAGTGGAC
>NW_021604618.1:19808050-19819720 GCF_004785775.1 Grammomys surdaster
AGGGAGAGAGGGAGGGAAGGAGGGAGGGAGGGAGGGAGGGAGGGAGGGAGGGAGGGAGGGAGAAGCAAGCATGCTAGAGCAGACAGCAGGGACTACTCTTAAACATGGTGGGAACATGGTATAGTCACTTTGGAAATCAGCATAGAGGTTTCTTGGAAATATAAAATGAGAACTACTATATGGTCTATCAACTTCACAATTGGGTGTGTATCCAATGTGAAATCTATGTACTAAAAAGATAACTGCTCTTACATGTTTATTGCAGTTCAATTTACAGTAGCTAAGACATGGATTGGTATAAGGGTTTATTGGAGAATGCATAAGGAAATTGTGATGTACGTGGAATTTTATTCAGCTTTAAAAGAATGAAATCCGATCATCTTCAACACCATAGATGAACCCAGAAGCCACTATGGAAAATGAAATAAGCCAGGCATAGGGAGACAGGTGCTATGTGTTCTCATTCATGTGTAGAAGCTAAAGTGATGCTGACTTCTCAAACTAAAGGAGAAGAAAAAGGAAGGCAGGAAGGGTGGATGGCTGGTACTAAAATGTAGTCAGATCAGAAGCCTGAGCTCTAGTGTTCTAAACCACAACAGGTGTCTACGGCTTGTGAAAATTGGTAAAATAATTTATGAAGACCTAGTGGAGAGGAACTTGAAGCTCCCCAACACACAGGAATGGCAATTATTTATGGAGAGATATGCTAACTCCTATGACTTGATCATCACACATTTTATGCACATCAAATCATCACTCTGTATCTCAATCTGTGAGATTCTTATGTGTTGATTAATAAAGGCAAAAGAAAAAAAGAAGTTTATTTTTCATGTCACAAAGTGGATATGTTTTATCCAGAGAAACAAAAGCGAGTTACAGAAAGAACATAACCTATATGCCAAACTTGAAAACATATGCCAAAAATATTTGTGATAAAGGCATAAGCTGTGTGTCACAAGATCACAAAAATATGTAAGAGATGTTAGATGCCTCTGAGGAAGAAGGGGAGGGGACAGGTCAGTAAAAGACACTAAACTGTAATTGAATTACTGGATTTCTAAAACGTGTATCAAACAGCATGATATCCTAGCAACACCCATAAGAGTTTCACTGACGGGTACCTGGTTATTATTATTGTTATTATTAATTTTATTTTATTCACCCCTCCCACAATACTTCCCCCATCCCTATCCCCTTTTCTCTTGATCAGGCAGGGGGTCCCTGGGTATCCTCCCTCGCCACCCTGGTACTTCAATTTCTGTGAGGCTAGGTGCTTCCTCTCCACTGAGGCCAGACAAGGCAGCCCAGCTAGAAAAACATATCTCTCATACAAGCAACAACTTTTGAGATAGTCCTTGTTCCAGTTTTTCTGAATCCACATGACAATCAAGCTGCACATCTGTTACATATGTATGAGGAGGCCTAAGTCCAGCCCATGTATGTTCTTTGGTTAGTGGTTCAAAATCTGAGAGACCCAAGAGTTCAGGTTAGTTGCCTCTGTTGGTCTTCCTGTGGCATTCCTATCCCCTTAGGGGCCCTCAATCTTTCCTCCTGTTTTTCTGTAAGAATCTCCAAGCTTCAACCACTGTTTGGCTGTGGGTGTCTGTATCTGTCTGAGTCAGCTGCTAGATGGAGCCTCTCAGAGAACAGCCATGCTACACTCCTGTCTGCAAGGATAGCTGAATATCATTAATAGTGTCTGGGATTGGTTCTTGCCCATGGGATGAATCTCAAGTTGAGCCAGTTGATGGTTGGCTATTTTCCAAGTTTGCCCCAATCCCATGCCTATATTTTGTAGACATAATAAATTTTGGGTTGAAAGTTTTGTGGGAGGGATAGTGTCTCTATTTCTTCACTGGGGTTCCTGCCTGGTGACAGGAGGTGGCCTCTTCAGATTCCATATCCCCAATGTAGTGAGTCACAGCTATGGTTACTCCCATTAATTCTTGGGTGCCTCCCTTATCCTAGGTCTCTGTCTCGTGATGGAGATGCCCCTCCCCCCAACCTCCTGACCCTGGTCAGTTGCAGATGTCCATGGACATCTAGCCATTTCTCATTGGACAGGTACCTGAAACCTTGGTACTTTTGTATATTTGACATATTTCCTACTTTATAAGGGAATACAATAATTACTGTATAAATCTAGCTTTATGTCTTCTGGATAACTAAAGAGTATATCTATTGATCAGAGAAGGTAGCTATAACAAATGCTTTTTGAAAAATTCAGTTTTGCAATGTAATATTATTTTGATGATTCTGCTGTGTGTCAGAATCTTTCAGGTGTTGTCTGTATCTGTGTGCCTGTGTCTGTGTGACTGAGTCTGTGTCTATGTCTATGTGTGTCTGTGTCTGTGTGTCTGTGTGACTGTGTGTGTGTATCTGTGTCTGTGTCTGTGTCTGTGTATGTGCCTGTGTGTGTGTGTGTGTGTGTGTGTGTCTGTGTCTGTGTGACTGTGTGTGTGTGTGTATGTCTATGTGTGTGTCTGTGTGACTGTGTGAATGTGTGTGTCTGTGTGTATGTCTGTGTGTGTGACTGTGTGACTGTGTGTGTCTGTGTGTGTTTGTGTGTGTGTGTGTGTGTAATCACATGTATGATAATGCATATGAGGAGGTCAGAAAACCACTTGCAAGTTCCTTTTCTTCTTCATCCTGGGAACCAAAGTCATGTTATTGGGCTTGCAACAAGTTCTTTTGCCTGCTGAATCACTGCTATGATCCACAAAACAGGTTTCAAAGAAGTACTTCTACTCTCTCTCTCTCTGTGTGTGTGTGTGTGTTTGTGTGTGTGTGAGAGAGAGAGAGAAAGAGAGAGAGAGAGAGAGAATCAGTAAAACAAGTCTGCAGTAATAAAAATTGCATTACTAAGTTTGAAGTAATCACCAATAAAAGAAATATCTTTTAAAGCCAAGGATAAAAACTAAAAACTGCACATCTCGAAGGGAATATTTAACATCTGAAATAAAACATGCATCCCATTAAAAAGGAGGCAGCTGCTGAATTTTTTATTGAGGTATCCTGCTCTGGCAGGAGAGTTAAGTCCCTCTTACAGCTCTTCACTGCCCTCTCCAGGTCCTGTGGCTTTTCCTGAGGTAAGGAAGGGCTCCATCATTGTTAGCAGCCTGACAGGGAGGGAGGTGAAGGTAGCTGAAGCACAGGAAATACTGACTTGTAGTTGTTTCTAAGTTTCTCTAACTGCTGCTGCCACCTACAATAGCATGCAGGTTGAAATGGGACTTCTCAGCAGCTGATTTCCAAGCAAAGGGAAGGAATAAAGGTCACTGAATCCTATCGGGTATATGACAGTAGTGGGCTTTCCATGAGCAACGGCATTCCACTAGGCATGGTGGCTCAAGTCTGTGATCCCAGCTAAGCCAGAGGACAATGTAATAAGACTCTGTTTAAAACACACACACACACACACACACACACACACACACACACACACACACCAAAAAAGAAGCAAAACAAAACACCAAAAAGAAACACCTGGTAGACATGCAAGCCAGCATACTGAATCTGTGTGGGCAAAGTCCATGTGTTGCAGTGTGTCTGGGTAGAAATAAATGGTGTGTTGCTCAAATGTAAATGAAATCCCTGTGTTTGTCAACAGCGGGAACGTCCACAATGTTTTTCTCCTTCAGGAGGAAGAGCTGCCAGGTCTCAGGAGAAAGGAGCAGCACCTAGACTCAAAGAGAGTGAGAGAGACATAGGTAGTGGAACTGTGGGTCTTTTTCTTGAAGCCAAGAAGAGCCAAAAGAGGAATAGAGAGAGAAAGAGAGAGAGATGAGGGGGAGTGGTGAGAGAAGAGAAGTGGGAGGGGAGGAGGAGGGGGAAGGAAGGAGGGGGAGAGGGAGAGAGAGAAAAGAGACAGGGAGATCCGCTCTTGGCAGAGAAAACAAGGGTGCAGATACAAATAGAACTCAGGCAGAGGCAAGAACAAATTTAAGTTAAGCCCAATTTTTAACCTCCTGTGAGAGTCTTCATCACCTCTCCACTGGAACCAGCTTTATCAGCTGTCATCTGCTCCTGGATTCACAGTGCTCATCTGGTCCACATGCCGGTAGTACTAGAGTGTTCCTGCCATTTACCCTCTTATCAGTGGTTCTCAACCTCCCTAATGCTTTCGACCCTTTAATACAGTTCCTCACATTGTGGTGACCCAACCATAAAATTGTTTTCATTGCTACTTCATTACTGTAATTTTGCTACTGTTGTGATTGGAATGTAAATATTTTTGGAGATGGAGGTTCATCAAATGGGTCTCGACTCACAGGTTGAGAACTGCTGTACTGGCATGCTAGGACTTTGTGCTTCCTACTTAACACTGGTGGCTTACTCTTTTGCTGAAGTCTTAGTTCTAACACCACCTTCTTCCCTTCTTTTTTTTTTTTAAAGATTTATTTATTTATTATATATGAGTACACTGTAGCTGTCTTCAGACACACCAGAAGAGGGTATCAGATCTCATTACAGATGGTTGTGAGCCACCATGTGGTTGCTGGGATTTGAACTCAGGACCTCTGGAAGTGCAGTCAGTGCTCTTAGCCACTGAGCCATCTCTCCAGCCCCCTTCTTCCCTTCTAAATCGAATGTAATAAGAAACATTTGCAGAATAAATGACCTCACCAGAAGTGGAATCAAGGTGTCCTGCTAGGTGTTTTACAGACATGGAAACCAAAGACATCAGACATTGATTGAGGTGACATCCCTGGAATTATCCAGCCAACTATTGGTCATTCATCTGAGTGCAGACCTTGTGCTCTTCAATGTGTGACACAGAAAAGCAGGGTCTGGGGGGTCCACTTGTGATACTGAGCTACAGCCTGGGTTCTGAGGTACACCTTTGATGGTGAGCCACCATCTGGGCTCTCTGTGCACTTGTCTGATAGTGACTCACAGCCAGACTCTGGATGTATATCTCTGATCACAAGCCATGGCTGGATTCTGGGAACACACATGTACCAAGGAGCCTCATCCAATCTGTGTTTTGATGGTCAATGAATATGTGCAGCCCTCTTCGTAGCTCTGGAGAATGTCCGTAAATCTTTTTTGTGCTAATATTTTTATATGAGGTTATAAAAATATTTTAAAGTCTAGAAAACCTAGGAATGGATATTTATAACACATCACAGAATTAATTGCAATAACACATAAAGAGCCTCTAAAACATGGATAAAATGCCAACAATGGTTTGGAAATGGGATGCAGACACTCCAGAAAAGAAATGAAAGCATTCTGTGAATGCCTGAGATGTCCAGCTCCTCCTGTCACATCAAACTTCGTACTAAAAGATCACTGAAATATGACACTCTCTCTTGTCAGATTGACAGGATATTTTTTTTATACACTCTGGAGAAATAGTCACTGTACTGTGTTAGTGGGGGTGAGAAATGTACATACCTCATGGGTGGGGATTTGACATATTTAATAAGATTAAATATACATTTACCTTTTGACCCAGTATTTCAAATTTCAGGAATATTTCCTAGAATATACACTAAATGCATAGAAAGAGTCACAGGTAGCTACATTACAACAATGTTCACAATAACAGAAGATGAGCAGTGTGCTCAACAGACTCTAGAAGATTCACTTAGTCTTAGTGAAATACTATATAGCTTTACATAAGATGGATATTTCTATATACTCCCACCACAGTGTTATAAACAAAAAAAGCATAAGATAATAAAATACAGCATCCCAACATTTACTCAAGAAAGAGTAACAGAAATGTATCTGTAAACTGTGAAATAAGTACAAGAATTACCCGAAGTAATAAGAGGGCAGAGTGTGGAGAAGACAGACATAAAAATGAGAGAGTTTCAAAAATTCTACTTATGTATTTAACACTGATACAATATAAGCATCATTATAATTACAAAAATTAAGTAAAGATCAAAGAAGCAATCCTAAAAATTTTAAAAGTGACTTAAAAAAGGGCCATGGGTATACATCCCTTGTGCGGTGAACCACTTGTAATAATGCAGCAAAGGCAGCAACAAAAAACAAATCAACAAGCTTGTTGCAGCTCACACCTAGTCTTGCTTTTTGAAATGGTTCCAGATATCTAATGATTCTAATGGTTCGTGTGAATCAACGAAATGATTGTGTCAGTATATCAGGAAACAAAGTTTTCCACGTTACGTGGGAAAAGTACCTGCTATCACAGAGGTGAATCTTCCCTTTGTTAAAGTTGGATGCAAAGTATTTGTGAGAGCCCAGGAAGCCTGGATCTGCACATCCACAGTCTTGCAAATGTAGTAATGGATACATAATGACCTTCTATGTCTGTAGTATTAACAGAGTGACAACAGTACATCATAATCCTCCTGGCGGACAATGCCATCCATGGAACACTCATGTAATGAAAGAATAATCTTGAATCAAATCCAGCTTCTAGTTCTACCAGCTATTGGCTCAGTAGAAACTGAGCGATAGAAAAGTATGAGGCAAAATGGTGAAGATGCCGTCAGTCGGATGCAGAAGAAGAGAAACTGCACACAACAAACCACTTAATTTACTCATCAAAAATTCACAGAAAAGAATGGAGATGAAAAGGAGACTCAATGAAAAAGTTCCAGCCCTGGTTTGAATAAATCAAGTCTACAAAACTGATGCGCATACCCAGCAAGTATGCAAAGCACTCTGGTTATCTTGCATGCATGAACACGGTCTGCTGAGTTTAAAGCATTATTGTGACTATTTTGAGAAGTAAAAACTGATATCGTGGTTAGGCTTCTCATCTTTTTAATGTTTAACTTTCGGCTAGTCTTCTCTCTGCCACCTGAGTCTTTCTTGCTGCATGCTGGCCATAGACCGAGTTATCCTTTGACATCTCACACAGGACATGCCAGATGCATCTTTATACCCCGAATGAACACACTGATGCATAACTGTGGCCTCTGAGTACTATGATTCTTGTTCTTTGTATGCATACATTTCTTTTTAAAAATCAAAGTGATCTAGGTTGAAACAGGCATTGACTATTTTTACTGCATTCTCTTTTGAATTATCCAGGAGTTAATGAGGCTACTAGTTTACCTAAAGTATTAGCTTCTTTATCAAAACACCTGCCCAGAAAGTTTCTTAATGAAGAGCTGTTAATTCAACTCATGTTTATGTAAGAGTTGTGCTACGGCCACCTGGTAGAAACTACCCAGATTTGATTTTGCTTCTGCAGGGGGAGGCTTAGATCTGGAAAGGAGAAACCTTTCCAGTACCAACATTCCTAAAAGATGTCTTTAGGTTGGATCCATTGTGTCAGGTTATTGGCCTGCCTGTGGATGGCTCCTAGTTGATCAGAACACCAATAGTGGGTAGGTCTTCATTAGTTTAAAAGTTGAAACTGTGTTGCTGTTACTTTTCCAAAAGACATTTCAAATTACAAAGAGCACAAAACAGAGGCAGCGAAACTCTTCATTCCCATCTCTGTAACTCCCAGGTATACAGGTTCTCTTCCAGGAACAACCAATCTGATAGAACGAGAAGACACAGAGGCATGGAAAAAGGAAAGGGCCATGGTTAGCAAAGCTACCTGTGACAAGTCACAAGGCAACTGGAAAATGGTATGAGATGCCCTTGTCCTGGAAATCTTAGCTGTGTATCAGTGAGTGTAAAAGATGGGAGATATTTTAAATAAGAGCTGTAGCCTGTGGACGTTGTCCTATAGTTTGCTTCTTGTCACTTTGTGTCTCTTGGTAATTCACCGGGAAGGTAACTCCTTTGGTAGAGGTGCCTGCATGCCAGTATGTCTTACTGATTGTTCCACACTACTGCCCAGAGCGCTTCCCCATTCTTCAGATTCTAACTGCTCAGTTTTCATGTACAGTTTCACTGGACTGTATTTAACTATCTCTTTCCCAGTGTCTATCCATCCAATGGTTTATGTCTCCATTTTTTTGAACACAGCATTTAATAATTTCTTCATATAAGACACAGAAAGGATTTTGTTTACTAAAAAACGTTCCATGTCTCCATGGCTTCCTTAATGGTCTTAACCCCCCCCCTTAACATTCCACATCAGACTGGTACACCCTACAGCCTTCACACAATAACAACCAAATCGACTTGTCTTTGAATAGACTGTTCATGACAGACACACCCGTGAGGTGCGGGTTCAGGTTGGTTTGACTCCCGTGTGTCTCTGGTGGGTGGGGTAGGACTAAGGCAGCCTTGTTTGTCATGCTTGAGGTCATTAGCTGGGGCCAGAGTCTTTGAGCTTGTCTCAGGAGATTCTAAAGCTTGTGATATGCCAGAGAGTGGCTAGAAAAGCTCTCAGCCTTGGGTGAGAATAGTCCAGAGCATTGCCTTCCTCAGGAACTGCTGGAAATGGGGGCAAGCTGCTATACACAAAAAGCGCAGAAGCAGAGCCAGGCCCAGGGTATTTTTAAACCACTTACACATAGGAGCAAGCCCAAATTTATCACCAGCAGTCTTTTTAATGTGGTTTTCTTTTCACCCACCTCTCCTTCAAAGAGATGCTTGCATTTTTTTTTCTCTCCCTCTGTTCAAGTACATATGCTCAGATAGCAACAGCTCAGTTCTAACAAACAGGGCAAGTTAACACTTGTGAGAGCTACAGGCTGTAAGCACCAAAGGAAGCAGTTTACATAAACCACACCTTTTTGCCTTCCAGGCGACAAAGGTGGCCGCATCTACTTGCCATCTTTGTTCCAGCAACAGGCAGACTGACTGAAGGACAGACAGCTGGGTAAGACAGGGAAGCATGATCCTGACCGTGCCCACTCTTGTCCTCCTGCTTCACGTCTGTCCCCTCATATCTGGGTATTCAAAGGTGTTAACCCCCAATTTTGAGGGGAACTCATGGCATCGTTCCCTTTCTCTCACCTGTCTCTTCTGAATGATTAAGCATTTTTTCTTTATTCTCATACAATAGCTATCAGTAATAGTTTGAAGAAATGCATTCATGCCATGGTATAGAAGGCATGCTAGAATTATAATACTATATAGAATTAATGGGTTTTAACTGGATTCCTCTTCTGAGGACATGCTTATTGTCCAGCTAATAAATATGAGCGCAACAAACATTTCAGGCCTTAGTGAGGCAGAGAAGCCTATGAGAGGCTACCTTTCGCACCTACAAGAATTTAGCACTCTACACTCCTACACACACTGAAACTACAAATGAAACACTCTCACTGCTAAGTGAGACTCCTTCACACAGTCAACTGCAGAACGGTCAGGGACTTCAGCTTGTGAAACTCACAGTTATATGCAGTGCTGAATGCTGAGATATCCATCAACCAGCTGCCCACTAGGCTAGTTCTAGCCTGCAAGTCTAAAGGTTTCAGGAAGTATGAGTTAAGGTTTGAAGTTTGATGCTGTCCACTTGGCTCTGCATCCAGCTCTACTCTGGACCTCCCCAGTTTGGGTCAAAGAGCATGAAAACAGTGGGTAATCATATCCACCTGCCATCTTTGTTTCAACAACAGGCCGACTGGAGTGAAGGACAGCTGGGTAAGAAAGAGAAGAATGAGCCTGAGCATGCCCACTCCTGTCCTGTCAGTTTCTGAAGCACACAACTGTCTGCCTTTAGTTCTTAGGATAAGCAGACTTTAGTGGTTTGGATGGGAAGGTACTGAAAATATAGATAGGTACAAAGAAGCATTGAGTGGATTGGATGCCGGTAAGGAAGTCTGCACGGCTTCTTGTGCATTCCTCTCTACTCTCAGCTGGAAGCCACTTTTTTATGTGCTTTCTGCAGCTGTCAAAACCCCAAGTTTAACATAGCCCTCTCTGTGATCAGACTCTGGGTTTTGGGGTCAGGAAGTTAGCTTGGGGAGGGGGTGGGGTTTTTCTGTGGCTGTCTGAGCAACTGTAGAATTGTTTGATCTTTGCAGGCTTTAGAAATGATATCTTGCCACATTGTCAGTGGCCTTTGGTAGGCTCTAGGCCACAGGTTGGGGAGGGTATTTTACTTGTCTTTTATGAACGTGAGACTAGGCCAGCTCTTTGACATTCAAGGGGACAGCACCGAAGAGCAGATACATACATGATGCAAAGACACGTGATGAAAAGAGTTTAGGCCTCCCTTGAGCCTCTTCCCTAGCCCTGAAAGACACTTAATGCTTGTACTGGTAACTAGGCTTTTAACCATCCAAGATTTTCTAGACCTCTTGTCAAAGAGAAAGACAGTGCAGAGTATCAGGAAGCAAAATTGTGGACAAACTTGGAGAAATGCCACAGCTGATCAATGGAAGTCTTTTAGCCTTTCGACAGAAGTTCATAACAGAAAACCATATTAGGAGTTACCAAGTGTTCTATAGTCTCCTTACTAGACCTGTGAGGTCTTTAGTAATTTTCTTATTTAAGGAGAAGGGAAGGGAGTAACACATCAGGGAAGAAGAGCTGGAGAACACCTGTCATTGGGCCTGAGAGAGCTGGTGGCCGAGATAGACACAGTAGGTTTTCCAGGGGAGACTTCTCAGGACCCAGCAATGGGAACTCCTTCCAGCCCTTAGCTAATTAGTGACTTCTAGAGCTAGCAAGGGAAACTTTATCCTCTGGCAGCTAAAAAGAGTTCACAGCACAATTCTACATGACACTGGAAGATGGGAGCAGGTGTCTAATATAGAACTGCAGCTCAGAGCACTAGGGGCTGATTCAGCACCATTAAGTAGAAATGGAATTGGAGCCACCTGGATACACACATTTAAATGAGTTTCTAGAAGGTGCACTAGTTGTGGGTGGCTGCTTTTGATGAATATATTTCATTTCACCCAATATATCTGAAATCTTACTGTTTTAAATGTATAATCAGCATTGTTAATAAAATCTATGAAATTGATTATAGTGATGAAATAATTAAAATTAGATAAAACTGGGGACCGGAGAGATGGCTCAGAGGTTAACAGCAGTTGCTTCTCTTGCAAAGGAATGAGAGTCAGTTCCTAGCACACACGTGGAGGACTATAACTCCAATTCCAGAGCTCTGATGCCCTCTTCTGGCCTCCAAAGGCACTGGGTAAGCACGTGATACATGTTCACAGACAAATATGCAAGCAAAACACTTGCATACATCAAATAAAATTAAAAACTTTAAAAATAATAAAATTGTACAAAATTAAAAAAATAATCTCTCACTGCCTTATTACATTTGAGGTGCTCATTGGTGCATCTGGGTGCTGGGATCCTTGCTGAAGAGGAGAGTGGGGTTTAGACAACTGAGTCACAGGAATGTGTCTGTCTTTGGTGAGAACTTGAGAGTCTATCCCCACTTGTAAAATTTATGTGTATGCACTTAAACAGCCATATACATGGTGGTAGTGTCCTAGGTAGAGGACCGCACTCCTCAGAAGACAGTAAGAGTATAGGAAAAAGACAAAGTCCCCAGAGCTTGTCTCTGTCAGTCAGGGTGTACTGAGTTTTGCTTCAGTAGCATACAACCCCAAATGTCTGTGGCTTTAACTGGTAAAAAAATTTTTTTCTCCCCTGTGATGTATGTCTTAGCTTAGTTGAGGGAACTTGTCAACATGCAGGAACTCAGATATGTCCTTTGATCTACCCAGTTCTATCTCTCAGGACAGTGTAAGTTTGAAACATTATTGATTACAAAGAGGAATGCTATGTTAGTTTGGAATCAGGACCAATTGATCTCTCTCTCTCTCTCTCTCTCTCTCTCTCTCTCTCTCTCTCTCTCTCTCTCTCTCT
>NW_021604618.1:19819730-19821172 GCF_004785775.1 Grammomys surdaster
TCTCTCTCTCTCTCTCTCTCTCTCTCTCTCTCTCTCTCTCTCTCTCTGGCAGAAGATCTTAACCTAATTCTACAGAGTAGAAAATAAAGAGAAGTTAGACACACGGCTGATGCGAGTACACTGAAAGTCAGTAGTCTGCCTGGCCCTGAGCTCTGGAGTTTAAGCTCTCTGGTTAGTGTTTGTTCAACCCTAGGAAACAATCTACCCATCAACTGAGACAGGAGGCGTCTCATTATCTCTCATATTTTTCTTCACGTTGATTTCAAATCATAGCAGATGGAGATCAATGTGGTCTTCTCTCTGTCTTACTGTCTTTTTCTCTTTTAAATTAACAGTTCTCCTTGGAGGCTAAAGTACAGCTAGGGACCTGATCAGGACTGAATCGTGTTCCTTCTGTATTCTTATGTCAAAGCCTTTTTGTTCAGTGAGGGCGTATTTGAAGGTAGGGCCTTTTGGGAAGAGAAGTCTCAGGTGGAAATAGCATTCCTATAAAAAGAAAAGAGAGCTGTGAACCTTTCTGGACTCTTTACACATACAGGGAAGGCAGTCAGACTTGCAGAGTCCTCACCTGCAACCAGTGGGAAATGCACTTTGATTTTGGACCTCCAAGAATTGAGAGAAATCACCTCTGTGGTTTAAGCTGACCAATCAGTACTATTTTGCTATGGCGATCGAGGAGGACGCGTCAAGGCCCTGTCCCATGATCTATCCTCTAGTCATACAGAGTGTCTTCCCATGCCTAGGTGAGACTGAGGAGTTGTTTTGAAGTGGGGTTGAAGAGTTGTAGAGAAATAAACAGATACCCAGCCTGCTTCTAAAGATACATCTGTGGCACTCACCTCAAAGGAGACAGCTAAGGCGATCAACCTACAAAAGGTTTCCTGTTTTCAGGAGGTGCACATATCCCCAACCTCCGTTCCTCAGTGCCAGCCCAGCTAGTCAGTTCTGACATCTGACATTCTTTTAAGCGTGTCTTTGTTGATTTTCTTCCTTTAGTTTGGACTCAATGTCTTTATGTACCTCCAGCTTTCAAATCCCAGTTCTGTAAAACTCTGTTTTACTGTGACTCCTACGGACTCATCTGCCTTGGAACTCTTGCTGCCGCTCTCCTAAACCAGTGATGTGTGTTTCGGACTGTGTGTTCCCTAGGGCAGGCCATTTTGATATGGAGAAAGGGCTTTCTCTAAAACTGCTCAAAACATAATGTAGGAATGAGCAAGAGCCCAAATGTTGAGATATAAAGGAAATGCACACAATACGTTTGTACCTATTTTTATTTTAATGTGTGTGTCTATGTGTGTATTCGGAGACAGAGAGAGACAGAGACACAGAGAGACACATACACACACAGAGAGACAGAGAAAGACAAACACACACACATGCATGCACGAGAGGGAGAGAGAGAGAGAGAGAGAGAGAGAGAGAGAGAGAGAGAGAGAGAG
>NW_021604618.1:19821182-19830553 GCF_004785775.1 Grammomys surdaster
AGAGAGAGAGAGAGAGAGAGAGAGAGAGAGAGAGAGAGAGAGAGAGATGTGTTCTTCCATGTGTGAAGAGATCAGAGGTTGACATTGGGTGTCAGCTGTTCTACGTACTGCTTTTATTGGTAGGGCCGAGAAAAAACCTTAAATTTAATGATTTGGCTAGAGTGTTAGGCTAGCAAGCCCAGTAGATTCTTCTGTCTCCGCCAGTGTTGGGATTACAGTCATGTACTCAACACCTGGCTTTTTATGTGGTTTCTAGGGGTCTACACTCAGGACTTCATGTTTGTGCTGAAAGTAGGTGACCCACTGAGCCGTTTCTGAAGGCTCAGTAACACTTTGAAAGTATATTATCTACTACATCTGTATGTACTCACTTAGATATACAGTCCATTGCTAATGTGAGCAGATATTACATTTTAATAGGGTTTCCACTTTGAATAATGATGCCCTGCCTGGTCTGAGAAGATGGGCTAGTACCTGCTCCTTACTGAAACAGCTGAGGTGCTTATTACAGATGAAGCAGGAATGTACGTTTTGCCCACTTTTTCTGTCAATTTGTAGAGAGGAGTTGCTAGTATTATTTTCAACATATGAAAAATCAGTGAAAACCTTCTATGGCATCTGTGCCTCTTGTGAGGGCTCTGCTGCCTGTCTCTGACTAATTAATGGATTCACTCTGGCAGTGACATATAAGCCAACCTGTCACAGGAGCAGCCCCTGTTCTCTCTTCCTGCTTCTGCAGCTCCCACACCTCGGAAGACACAGGGCTTTGATTTGTGGCCCAGGTGAAGACCCTGGTGCCCTGCTCCTTCCCTTTGGTCCTATCTTTATTGGTTTAGCCTGCTCTTTTGCAGACTTGCTTTTTATATTCTCAAGTTTGTTTATAAGCCCTTCAAAGGCAAGATGAGCCCAATGTTTGTCTCTGTGGGCACCATGTCACACATTACTGTTTTTTCCTCTTGATTCTCTCTCGCCCCCAGTGAAATCTGAATCCAGGAGAACCAGGCTGCAATACTTGAGTGGCTGGTATTTCTAAGTATGGTCAGGTGAATAAAGCACTCAGCAATATGTGTTTCTTCCTTCCACCGGGCACATGATCACACTAAAAATTCCAGCACTCAAAAAGTCGGGGCTAGAGAATCAATAGTTCAAGGTCACCTTTATCCTCTATCACATAGTGAGTTCAAGGTTACCCTGGGCTACATTTACATCTATAAGCTAGTCTTTATATTTCTCAATAAGCAAGGCTTTCCTTTCCTCAAAGCATTGAGAAGTTGAAAAGTTCTCTGGAATGTTCTATCTTTATGCTACCAGATCTCTCTGCTTTCCTTCTCTTCCCACTTCCCCTCCCAGATCCTTCTGGATATCTCACCCAATGAAGCTGATAAAAAAAAAATCCCCTAAAATGAGAAATTATACTTGGTTTAATCAGGTTTCACTAATATCTGTTCAGAAGCCTCCCTCTCTGCTGCATTTATTTAAAAGCAACATTTCTGGAGTTGAGCCTGAGCATCAGCCCCAGCTAGGAGATTTTAGATGTGCATTTTAATATAGGTAAAAATCCTCCATTGCTCTCCACCATATTTTTAAAACTTACTTTCTCTCCTTCTACCTCTGCAACACAAACACACCCCCTCCTCCTGCCGTGTGTGTGTGTGTGTGTGTGTGTGTGTGTGTGTACATGTGATGGCTATGTATGGCGGTCAGAAGACAACTTTCTGTATTCAGTTTTCTCCTTCTACTGAAGGATCTTGGGAATCATGCTCAGGACTTTAAGCTTGTTCTGTACATGCTTTTACAGGTTCAGGCCTTTGTCCAGTCCTGACCTTACTTTCTGAGACAGGATCTTTCATCAGGCTTGCTGATTGGCTGATTGACAGGCCAGCAGGCCCCTGGGATTTCCCTGTTTCTGCTTCCTCCAGTAAGGACACTGCAGGCTCACTCTGCATTCTGCTTTGGGTACCGGGGATCCACTCCAGGTCCTCATGCTTACAAATCAAATAACGTACTAACTGAGCTGTCTACCTGCCCGAGAGGGTTAGTTTCTTTGTTTTTGTTTTTATTTTCAACTGTAAAGAAAGGGTTATAAATTCTGAATGCCTGGATGAACACTTATAGCCCCATGATTTGCTTAAATATATATGCACATACACACCCATCTGAACTATTTCTATGAAGAACAGAATTATTTTAAAGTGCTCTCTCCATTGACACCCGAGCTGAAGAGCAATTTCATAGCATAATTATAACACATCACACAAACTGGCTAAGCTTTTGTTCTCGCTGTGATCGCGCTCGAGAGAGTTCCTTTTCCTTTTTCATCTCCCCTTCCCACTTTGACTGAATTAAGAATATCCCAACTTTAAGGCTGTTCTTCCTCCAGAGAATAAAAATGATGCTCTAAGATGAAATGCCTAAGAAGTGATGGGTGGGAGAGAAGTTTTCGGTCCATGACTCACTCAGTTATTACAGGAAAGGGTAATTTTTCTAACACAGGGGTGGGGAGAGCCAGGAGGAGAGAACTGTGCGTACTAAGATCCTGGACAGAGGACAGGTGTTCACTTGTCAATGCCCCTGGGCACCTCCTGAGCCCTTATCCCCAGTTTGCTCATCAGTGCAGGAAAGAAGGTAGACCAGATGATAACTAAACTTAACTATTCAAGACTTGAATACTTGGGGATGGAAAGATGGTTTGAAACCAAATACCAGATAGGCATTTCATGGCACTTTGGAAAATAAATAAATAAATAAAGGTTCCCTTTGATCTTAGTGTTTAAGTAATTAGGATAAAGGGTTTTAGGATGGTAAGACCTCAAAGGCGCTTTCTTGAAATTTCTGTAAATGAAAGTGCTGTTTTACTATCTGGTTATAAGGATTGCACAAAAATGGCATCAGGACTGGATGTGGTGGCACATGCCTTTTATCACAGTGCTTGGTGAACAGAGGCAGGGGGCTCTCTGAGAGTTACATGCCAGCCAGGGTGACATAGTGAGACTCTGTCTTAAACAAACAAACAAACAAACATAGTATAAGAGTGATCATGAACATCAAAGTTACCCCCATAGGGAGTATTCTTTATCATAATGCATGATTAATATTAATAATTGAGTGATGACATTTTTTTCCTGACCACATGTAGTACACACATCCAAAAGGTTATTATAGAAATAACATAACAATTATTCCTTGTCTGTTTCATGTTTTGGTTTTGTAGTTTTTGTTGTGTTTAGTGCTGGGACTGAACAAAGTCCGCATTTGCTAAGCAAGCACTTTGTCTCTGAGCCACATCCAATCTCAATTTTATTTTGCTTTATCATTTTGGCACAGAAACCACTATGTAGCTCAGGCTGGCCTTGAACTTGTGATCCTTTTGTCTCAGCTCCTCCTATGGGGAGCATAGGTGTGCACCACTATGCCTGACTGAGGCATGTTTGGAATATCAAGACTGCCAATTCGAAGTTCAGAAAAGTGTGGTATGTATGTACAGTGCCATTTTGTTGAGCTCCCAAAAAGAACCAACTCACAGATGGAAATGAAAATAATTATATCAACTATTAACCCAATCTCAGAAAGACACATAGCACATGGTGTCCTCTTATTTGTACTCTTGTACTTCCTAGATTTTAAAATATCTATGTATGTATGACATTGTGATGGTTTGAATGGGAGTGGCCCCTGTAGCCTCGTATATTTGAATGTTTAGACCCTAGTCGGTGGAACTGTGAGGGAAGGATTATGACATGCAGCCTTGTTGGAGGAGGTGTGTCACTGAGGGTAAGTTTGATGTTTCAAAAGCTTACAGTGTATTCTCAGCTAGGTCTCCGTGCCTTGTGCTTGTGGATCAGGATGTAGCTCTTTGCCATTGCTCCAGAGAAGTCCCTGCCTGCTGGTGTGCATCTCTCCATGATGGGTGTGACTCTAACCCTCTAGAAGGGTCCCCAGCAACCTCCTTCTCTTAAAAGTTGCCTTGGCCATGGTGTCTCATCACAATAGAAAAGTAACTATGACAGACATGAAACTCAAAGTAAATCTGTTTAGGGACAAAGACAACTAGCAGAAGGGGAAAATGGTGAGAAGAAGGACAGAGAAAGAGAGAAAGAGAGAGAGAGAAAGAGAGAGAGAGAGAGAGAGGAAGAAGAAGAAGAAGAAGAAGAAGAAGAAGAAGAAGAAGAAGAAGAAGGAGGAGGAGGAGGAGGAGGAGGAGGAGGAAGAGGAAGAGGAAGAGGAAGAAGAAGAAGAGGAGGAGGAAGAGGAGGAGGAGGAGAAGGAGAAGAAGAAGGAGGAGGGGGAGGAGGAGAAGGAGGAGGAGGAGAAATACATTCAACATAATACACACCCATGGGAAGGAATGAAGCAAATTAAAAATCATCAAGGTAACACACATCATATAGAAAACATCAGTCAACAGAGGAAGGTCAGACATGACAAATGACGGCGTGCTTTACTTCCTCCTTCTACTTTTCTTCTAGCGGTTCATCTTTGTAGTTGTTTGTCTGGTTCTGTGATAACTGGATAATGTGCTGCTGATGGTTTTGCTTCTTGATCTTTGTCTTAGACAATATTGTTTTATTGCCACAAAATGACTTTGCCGACTCTCATGCTCCGCCACATTGAGTGGGCTCTCTGCGTTTTGACAATGCTATCGATTTTCCTTATTGTTTTATGACTTCAGATGTTATACTTATATTTCCATTTTCTGGTCTATGAAACCATGGGTGTCTTAAATGGTCTTTATGTGTCACATCTTCTTGCACTCCCTACAGAACATGTATGTTCTTCTTCTCTGTGCTGTTAACCTGTGTCTGCCACTTTCTCTGATCCAGAATTACTTGCTCACTCAGGTTGGTTGCAGTGCTAGTCACAATAGTCAAGTACTGGGATTCATCTAAGTGTCTGTCTAGAAAAGAAAAAGGTACAGAAAATATGCTTTATATAAGCAACAGGGTTCTATTAATCTGTAAAGGATAAGATTATGTTATGTTCAGGAAAATAAATACAACAGAGATCATAAAATACAGTAAAATGAGTCTGACTCAGAAAGACAAATATGACATGTTTCATTTCATTAGTTGATCCAGATTTTATCTAGATACATAAAACCCTTTTTTATTAAAAATAAAATTGTGTATATATGTGTGTGTGGGTATGAGTTTGGTGTGTGGGTATGAACAAGTACAGGTGTCTACAGAGTTCAGCAGAGGATGTTCATTGTGAGCTACCTGGTGTGGAGCTAGGAACTGAGCTCAGGTCCTCTGTAGGAGCAGTATGTACTTTTAGCCATTAAGACATCTCTCTAGCCACCAAAAAGAAATCACATGCATGTAGGACCGTGAAACCACAACATGGTTTCTGGTCAAGCACTGGGTAGAGATGGCCCAGCAGGTTTTTCTGCAAGGGACGGCATGCATTTCGCCAAAATCTCAGACTTCAGGCTCCTGACACGCCTTTCAGTCACCCAGGACAATGCCCCTACTAGCCCCATCCACAGTTAGAGGGCATGACTACAGGTCACAGAGCCTCAAGATATCTCCATATTCATTAGATACCCAAGGGCAAGAGGGAATAGCCAATTAAGCATTTCTTCCTACTTGCAAAAGGTATTTAACCTCAGTCCAGCCCTAAGAACATGGGGTACAGCTTCATTCATTTTCTGCCATGACAATAAATGTTTTAAGACCAGGACTACCTCTCATCTTTGGGGCCTGTCAAGGGGGATGGCGGAGAAGGTCTTCAACTACCAAGCTGCCGCCTAATCTCCTGCTGAAGACCCCTCTGCGTTCCAGCCATGGAGGCCGCCCACTCAAGTGACCTAGCCAAGCCAACTATGACCCACCCAAGCGAGTCGCTGTGACCAAGTGCCCCCTTTCCCTGTGGGGCACCACCGAAGCCCATCTTGTCCCTCTCGCCCCGTCACAACCCTTCCGAGGCTTCTCAGCAGCATCTGAAAGCCCAAGGGTCCTGCTGATCCCCATCTGCCTACTTGCCCGGGGACACCCAATCAAAGAGCTCCGGCCCACGCGGGGTCTCAGACTGTGATCTCCCCAAGCCCAGAGTGCAGCCTTGCAGCTTACCACAGCCCGGCATCCGCCCAGCACTGAGTGGAGTGAGCACAGACTTCCCGTGCTTCTGCCCCCCCCCCCTTTCACCGTGAGCCACGGCCATAGCCCCTTGGGGTGGCAGACGCTTGGGATCCACAACTCTGCCCAAAAGGACCCATTCCTGCGTGCGTGAGCTACAGTCCCACACATGCACACACACATATGTGAGCATACAAACAAAAAGAGTGGAAGAGATAATATCTGGAGTAACACAAAGGAAGGGTAGGGAGGGGAAGGGAAAGGGGAGTTGATACAGTCAAAGCATCAGGTATACATGGATGACATAGGGTTAAGAAACTCATCACTGTGTACAATGAATATGCCAAAGAAATGAAAAGACTTGTCCTCTTACCCTTAAAGATTTCAGCCAACATTTCAAAAGTAGTCATCTTTTTAGTCACATTTATATCATATATACATACAAGGTACATAGATACATATATGTAACACATAAGTTACACAAAATACCATGTACATCCCCGCTATGTGTTTATATCCTTTCAGCATACTCTGTATTGTCTAATTCTCCCTAGATTGATGTCTTGAAGACACACAATTACTGGTTATTTTCTTAAAAAAGCTCTTTCAGACAGAGTTCTGTACCCGTGTCAGTACACCCTGCTGATTAAAATAACTAAAGAGTCACATTCTCATCCCCCAAATTACTGTTGATAATTTGAGGTGTCACCTCCAAGTCACAGTTTTGGAAGAAAATGGACTTTTTTTTCCCAACCCAGGAGAACACTTCTGTCCACCTCCAGGGAAGTGTTAATTACCTGATGCCTTGCCTGTCTCCTTCACCCCCTGAGAGTTCACACCTCCCCTGGCAGTAAACCAAATGGACTGGCATTAAATCTTGCTTAATTGTATAAAATTCAATAAAGAATATGTGTTTTTGTATATTTTGGGAGTTGGGCTTTGTTTTTGCATTGTGTGGTACCAAGGTTTTGTTTCCTGATCCATCCTTCATCCCATCGAAGGAAGTAAGGAGCGCAGATGGGGATGGAGGTGTGGTTGGGGGATGGGGAAGTGCTTGATTGTGTAGCCAGGCTGTGTTTCTATGTACTGTGGGGTAGTGTATTCTCATTTCCTTGGGGCTGTGGAATAAAAGCAAGGTCCTGGTTACGGCTTAAGAGGCAGGACCACAGCTATGAGACATGCATGTAGAAGCAAAGCAGTTCTCCCCAGTAACTTGACGAATTAAAAAAAAAAATCAAAACATTACATTTTCCCAGAAGCACAGCTGCCTGTTTTAATTCTTCTTGAATTAAGTGCAAAGACTGTATACATGGGAGATGACGTAGGCTTATAGTGACTTCAGGAAAGCTACAGTTGTCCTTAATGATGGAGAGCCACCCAGGCCCCTGACTGAGGGAGAGGAAAAGGGCTCCCAGCAGGAATGCTCACGTGGAGTCACAGACCCTCAGAAATGGAAATGGATGTTGATTGACTTCCAATGCTCTGTCAGTGTGCTTTTAATATGTGTTTGAAGCATGAACACAAACTCATATTTGTAAAGGATATACGGCTTTCCGTCTTGAACTTTTCCGGACCTTGTGAGAATGGGGAGGCCATTGCCCTCATGCTGGGCAATCTTGTCCTCTGTAGGACTGTGAAAGAGTCCGCTGAGGGCTTGAGCAAAGTGATGCCTTCAGCAGATCATGCTCTAGCTGTTCCCACAGCGGTGGCTCAGGGCGCTGCACGAACAATCTTTTTCACATCGTGTGCATTTGCAGGTTTGGAGTCTGAAAAGCTCATTTTCATTTTTTTTTCCCATTTTCATTTTTAATCCTGTTTGAGCCCATCTTGTTAATCAGCCACCACCTCCTTTTCACACCTGCCTTGGGACACAAAGAGAGACCAGTTATGAGCTGTTAATTAGCTATTAGGGACTGGGGCACTTCCAGAGGGTCATTATTCACTCCGCTTGAGGCTAATACTTATTTAATTAGAACTGTTCCTTTCCTCTCATAAATCCCTAGTTAAAATAAATTCAGTTCAAAATGTCTGCTCAGCTTAAAAGAGATGAGTGATTAAAAGAGAATTTAAATTCTGCTGATGGTTTCTTTTTATGTGACAAATGTTTGAACAAATGATACAGTCCTGCCAAACCAAGCAGAGTGAGTTGAAGTAGTGGGAGTGGGGTGTGTGTGTGTGCTCACTCACACGCGTGCACGCATGTGTTATATACCCATACCTGGAGAACATTCACCAAGACCAAAAAACTGCACTCCCCTAGGTTATTTCTCTCTCTCATATGCTTTAGTCTTCAGAAAAGCTTTGGTAAGAGCCTTTCTACAGAGTAGAGTCAGGGGGAGTTTGTAAGGGTGGGAGAAGAGCAATTTCATCCTTATAGATGTTAGATGCTGTCCATGAAGTGGTAGAACTTGCTTATTCTAACTCAAACTCGGATCACATGCTTGGTCCCTATACTGCTCCTCTGTCTGTCTGTCTGCCTGCCTGCCTGTCTGTCTGTCTGTCTGTCTGTGTCTCTCTCTCTTTCTCACACACACACATACATGCACACATGATGATGATGATGGCGACAGTGACAATGGTCTTGGACTTCCACACAACACGGCATCACACAGTGGGCAGATATCTCAATAGCAGCTGAGTTCTGATAGGGACCATTACAATCTCTGTGTGACATCTTTAAAGGTCCTTCCTCAAAGCTACTCAATGTCATTTCCACTGCACTTGTCAAGATAGGCCACAAAGACAGCAGACATTAAAGAGAAAGGGACTTGATATCTGTTGTCAGTGGTCTCCCAATGGCAAAGAATGTGCTCATTTTAAATATATCACATTGAACCTACTACATGCAAAACCTGCATTTTGTTTGCTGACTGACTGTGCGATGCCTTTAGGCCATGATTCAAGATATGCAAACATGATAGTAGAGTTTCTTAGACACCAAACATGACAGACCCCAGCATCAGGTTAGGACACCAAAACATCTGTCCACATCCATCTGGAGTTTATGTGCTTATGAGAAGGAACCTTTGGGGAAGCTCCTCCTTCAGGGTGGTGTACTCAGTGTCTTGCTGATGTCACTAGGTGAGCCTGTATTATTCTCATCTTTCTTCCATCGCATTCGCAGTATTGGCTTCATCTTAAGCATGGATCTCCTTTTTACGGCTGGAGGGCTGTCAGTAGTCACTGTGATCACTGTTCCCTCATGAATAAACACAAGGAGAGGTTGGTCCATCATCTGTGATTCTCTTTGTCTCTTCTCTTCTCTTCTCTTCTCTTCTCTTCTCTTCTCTTCTCTTC
>NW_021604618.1:19830563-19831197 GCF_004785775.1 Grammomys surdaster
CACACACACACACACACACACACACACACACACACACACACACTTTGTGAGAGTGCTCTTCTGTGGTCAGAGCAGAATATCCCTGGAAGCTCACCTGTCTCCATGGAGCCAGGATGACAGCATGTGGTGCTGCTTATCTGGATACAAAGGTACCAGGTTTTATCCAATACCAACTGCTTAGTCTTGATAACACCTACGGGTACCATTTTACAGACTGTGTAGGTTATATTTAGGAATATATATATATATATATATATATATATATAATAATTAATACCAAAAGAGGCCATGAATTTGGAAGAGAACAAAAGAGGAACTGGGAAGGTTAAACGGGAGGAAAGGGAAGGGGGAAATGATATATTATATTTTAATTTCAAAACAAAAGAAATAATAATTAAAAGGGTAACAAGCGAAATGCTCAAAGGAATGAGCCATTGTTTTGGTGCTTAAAAATAAACGGATGCAGCAGTTTCCCCATCAGATGTGGGGTGTTTCAGCAGTCCTGGAGCAAATGAGCCATGGAGGGTAGAAATCTTTCCAGGCAGAACATGAACAAAGCTGATAGCCTAGCTTAGGATGTCAGTTTTCACGACTAGAGCCTTCAAAGAGGTAGAGTGGTAAGAGGCCAGTGACG
>NW_021604618.1:19831597-19856421 GCF_004785775.1 Grammomys surdaster
GAGGGGGAGGGAGGGAGAGGCGCAAGAAAGAGAATGAGAATGTAAGTGTGTGAGTGTGTGTGTGTGAGTGTGTGTGTTTGTGTGTGTGAGTGTGTGTGAGTGTGTGTGTTTGTGTGTGTGAGTGTGTGTGTGAGTGTGTGTGTGTATGTGAGTGTGTGTGTATTTGTGTGTGTGAGTGTGTGTGAGTGTGTGTGTGTGAGTGTGTGTGTGTGTGTTTGTGTGTTGGGGAACAGATTCCTGTGCATGTTTCCTTCCTCACAACATGTTTTCAAAAGTGAAGCAGGGCTATGAAGACCGCCAGGCAGTTCTGCAAGGCAGTGCTGAGAAGGTAGGACACTGCCCCGGGGGTGAGAACAGTATGTATGATCACTGGGAAGCAGGTTTGGGAACAGGTGGCCCACCCACGTGCCTTTGCCTGATGGCACGTTGGGCTATGAGTGACGGCCTCACCCCCTCCACAAGTCCTAGTGTCTGAGTCAGCACCAGCTAGCTCTGAGCCCAGGCGCCTGACTAGAGGGATGAGAACGTAATTCTTTTTGACTCTCAGTATTTCCCTCCTACAACAAAAATACTCCTTTTTTTTTTTACCCACCCCCACCTGAATACAAACCAAAACTGGTATGACCTTTACATCATATAAGTTTAAATAACAACTAAAGTGAAAAATCCTAAGAGAGAGAAAAAGTCTCTGCCCAGGCACCATTTGATCTAGACTCTTTTCACGTTCATTACCTTTGCCCTTATTACCAGTACATCGGATGCCCTTCGAGAGGTAAATTTACTGGGCAATGTTTTCTTCAAAAGTGGAAAAACAACTGCCAGATGTTTCAAACAGCAGTTAAGAGCTACAAAACACCCTGAAAAAAAATTTCCTCTAGCTTTGACTGTAGTGCACACAATCTAGACCAAGAACATGAGTTAAGTCTTCCTATTGCAAATGGCTGGGAGCATCTGTGCTGGACTCTGGGGATGCACATACTGAAGTGGCTGCTCTAGTCTGCATGGCTTGCAACAAAAGAGAAAGAAGTCTTGGTGACTATGTGTCAGTAACCATAGGCCATACCCTCACATTCCTTCCATGGTCACACAAGGTAGCTGTTTCTATCTCAATAGATGAAAAGAGCTCTTAATGTCAAGTAGGAACTGACCAAGACAACGTCAGTGTGTTCCCCTCACTGTGTGTGTGTGTGTGTGAGAGATCTAACATAGTACTTTTTTTTATTCATATTTAGTACCTTGAATAAAGTAAGTCAATCATAAACTAGGAACTTGGACTCCTTGTCTTGGCTCTCCCTTTCACAAATAGCAAGGTACTGGATGAATACAACTTCCTGTCTTGGGATGAAAGTCCTGGCTAAGGGGTGTCCTGAAGGATCAAGTTACTTAAGCTATTTTGCATACCCTACCTGATGCTCACTTAGCTTTCTCCTGACTATTAGTTCTACTGAAGGGATGTAGCTCAGGCAGACTCTCATGCATATATCGTGGGTGAAGGGAGGGTCTCCTCAGACTTTCCTTGGCTGGGAGGGCCACCATATGTGAGGGCCACCATCTGCCCAGAATCCTTGGAAACAGCTGTTGAGGTTGTATTCTTTCCCCAAACAATCTGCAACAAGAAGTTCTTGTTGCTTCCACCCCACAGATCATGTGTGAAGTATACATAGGTTTAAAATGAATGAGTGTATTTTCTTTGCAATTGAGGTGTTATGAAACATTACATGGATCCCTAGGAACAACTTTGTCTTCTGCAAAAGGCAATATATAAATGAAGTCTTGCTGCTGTAATCTGGCTGTTAACAATGTGTGACAGGTGGAGTGCCAGTCAGGCAAGTGACAGAGACTCATTGGTGGGCCTCTTAGAGATGGTGGGTCTTGATTTTGGTAAGGAGGGGAAGTTGTAGGCGTGGCATAGATGTTTGAGGTATGTGTGTGTGTGTGTGTGTGTGTGTGTGTGAGAGAGAGAGAGAGAGAGAGTATTTTGATGAGTTTAAGCTAAAAGGTAGCTGGAAATGTGTAGGATAAACTAAACTATATCAATTGAGGTAACTAAGTTCAGTTGGCATTTTCTCAGTGATTGATGAAGAAGGGCTCCACCCATTGGGCAGTGCCACCTTTGGGATGCGTGAGAAAGCAAGAGGAGAAAACCACGAGGCCCAAGCCAGTAAGCAGCACTCCTCTGTGGTTCGCCTTCAGTTCCTGCCTTGACTTTCCCTGGACTGTGGACTACAAGTTAAAAGATGAAATAAACCCTTTCCTTCCAAAGCTGCTTTTGATTATGGTGTTTTTTTCACAGTAAGAGATAACTCTAAGACACAAGCCACAGGATTTCATCTATGTCACTTAAAAACTGAGCAAAACAAGTTTTTGGTAATGGAAGGCCAAAAGTAGGATCTCTGGAAAGGAAGAAGGAAGAAATGGCTAGAAAAGGTATGGGGCATTTCTGGAGTAATGCTAACGTCCCTTCTCTTGTTAGCGATTAGGGCATATGGGTGTAAATTTCTCAAAGCTCACCAATTTCATCAGTGATCTGTATATTTTACTGATTATTAGTTATATATTAACATAAAAAACTCAGATATTTTCCATATAGTAAATCACCCTTATTTCTTCAAAACTTCATTCATCCAACTTGAGGTATTTATTAAAAGCAAACAAAAGTGCCATAAGTGTAGATTAAGAACACATGTCAGTTTTTCCCTTAGTTAATCAAATATACATTAATTTGGTTTCTCCATCATATACCTCTGTTTTTGCATTGAAAAAAGAAAACCAAAAATCAAAATTTCAACCACAAGAGATTTTTAATGTCATTTTTTCCATAAAATGCAATTTTCTCTAGTATTTCAATAAAGATTAACATTATAATCAGAAAAAAAATCTTTTCTGGGGTGAACTATGACAGTATGCCCACAGAACTGGTAGAAACAGCACCTCTCCAGTGGCTGTTATGTAAACAAGAAAGGACACAGAAATCTCTCCAGAGGTTCTACTATAAATAGCAGGTGTTTTCTGAGAGCAAACATCCCAAGACTTTCTTTTAGTATATTTTATTCAGAACTTGAATGTTGATTTTACCACTAAAGCTGCAAAGGACTAATATTATAAAAAAGATAGTTGGTGATTGGAACTATTTGCAATATTTAGCCTCAGAGTGACTCAGAAAAGTAGTACATGATGGGAGTCTATGCATGCCAGGTAGACAAGATGTAGATCCCAGGACACAGAAAAGACACCTAAGGACATCTAGCTTTATGAGAATAAAGTGTGGACATTAGACAAGAACAATAATGTGTTAGTATTGGTATTGGTTTATTAACTACATGAAATGTGTCATGCTGATGTTATGTGTTCTGAATAACGAAACTGAGTGAGGTATGTATGGAAACCGTCCGTACTAGTCTCTCAACCTTTTGAAAATTAAACTTAAAAAAAAAATGTCACTTAACAGTCACACAGCATGAGGAAAAAGATTATGTATCTTTAGACTTTGAAGAAAGGACTTAAAATCTGTTAGTATGGATAGAGCTATGTATAACACAGCTACCATTTGATCTAGATGACTCACATGTCCTACACAGGGATGCTAGTACATTCATGCTTAGTGCTACACTTTGTGTAATAGGAAGGAAATAGGTAGAATCAGTGTAAATGCCCATCAACAAATGAATGGTGTGTGTGTGTGTGTATGTGTGTGTGTGTGTGAGAGAGAGAGAGAGAGAGAGAGAGAGAGAGAGAGAGAGAAGAAGGAGAAGAAGAAGAAGAAGAAGAAGAAGAAGAAGAAGAAGAAGAAGAAGAAGAAGAAGAAGGAGGAGGAGGAGGAGAAGAAGAAAGCAAGCCTAGCAAGCTCAAGGCCCTGAGTTCAATACCCAGTAACACACACACACAAACACACACACACACACACACAGAGGCATGCACACACATCTGCACCACACGCATGCACACACTTGCTCACACACACAGAATATGTGCCAAGTGTGCAAAGCCCTAAGTACAGAGCTTGACATTTGAGATTTTCATTTAATTATCTTGGAGGATGAAATTTATTCTCTTGTCAATGGTGCTTTCATTTTCAACTGGCAACTTCTAACCTTTGCTTATTTGGCTAGGTTAAGGGCATCTATTTATGTTTGCAAATCTTAACTACAACTATGGCTCATGAAGATCCTTTGTTGAAGTTTGAAGTAGGTATTGAAGCTGTGTTGGGTAGGAAAAGACTCAGCTGGTTTTGGTGTAACCTCTTTTAAGTGGACTACAAAGTTGGAAGGAGGGATAAATGAAAACTCTATCATTCTCCCATCATTTCCTCTAAGCTTGAAAATACGTCAATACTCAACATGATAAGTTCTTCAAAACAAGAAAAGAGCACTTCTTTTTCTTTTGTGGGATTATGGGTTAGCCAACCATGACCATTAATCAGCTAATGACTTTCAGTATGTTTGTAGTTCCTCCAGGCAGTGAGGCCTGGCAGCCATGTCTGTGGAAAGCCTGAGACCACAAACTCAAATATTACTACTAACCAAGCATCCCAGAGTCCTGCTTTCTCTGGCCAGAGCCTGTGTCTGGTGGAAATGAGCAGGCCTGGGTTTTGTGTGCTCCCTTTCCTTCTGGAAATGATCAGAGGTGGGCTAGCCTCATCACTCTTATTGCTTAGAGGATCTTCCCTTATTTCCCTCCAGTCTCCCTGAGACAGACCTGGAAGTACAGCTTGCTTTTGTTTTCTTCAGCCCTCCCGAATTTGTGCTTCTTGGTCACAGGCTCTCACACAAGTCTTTGTCTGTAGACTGTGTCCCAAGAGATGACATGAGTGTCTGGAAAGCTGCCTGTAGTTGTGTCTTCAAACAAACAGACAAACAAACTAACAAACTACATAATCATTTTGTGTTTTGATCTGGAAAATGTACTTTATTATTAATGTAAAAGGTTTTCAACTTATTCATTTATATCTTTATTTTTACTGATTGGCTGATTGAGTATGTACATACCAGTGTGTGTGTGTGTGTGTGTGTGTGTGTGTGTGTGTTGTCAGAGGACAGATTACAGGAGTCAATTCCATGGCCTCTGGGGATCGAATCCAGATTGTCAGGCTTGGTGGAAAATGTCTTTACACACTGCGCTATCTCATGGGTCCTTTGTCATTAATTTTTAAGGTTCAGTGGTGACTAAGTGGTTTTCATCCCTTAGTGTTTTCTGATTCATCATTATTTAGGTGTATCTATTTTAGACTTGCTTTCTAGCTCTGAGGAGACTAAAAAATATGTATATTTTGATCATAGTGGGCTAGTGATCGTAAAGATTAGAAAAGAAACTAATAGGTAGGCCAAGCTCACATCCATTTACTCTCCACATTTTGAATTTGAATTATTTTTCTTGAGTTAAGGTCTCACCAAGTTACCCAAGCTTGCCCAGAAATCGCGATCCTTCCTCCTTAGACTCTGAAGGAGCTGGGACCATGCATGCACCAGGGCACCTGGTCCACATACTAGCTTCTTGTAGGCTGTCTGGTGCTGCACCCTAGAACTTGACCCACACACTGGCTTCCTGCAGGCTGGTCCGGTGTTTCCTTTCACACATGGCTTCATTCCCTTCTGCTCCTTTTTACCTTCTGTTCTGTGTGTTTTCTAATGACCTAATCTCAAGCTTTTTCTTCATGTCTGATCTATTACTTTCTCTGTTTGCTTTTATTTCTTAGTCTACTGTTTTTTTTTCGTTTTGTTGTGTTGTTGTTGAGGTTTTTTTTCTTTTTTCTTTTTGCCTAAGGATTTCTGTTTTGCTTTTTTAAAAAAATTAATCTCTTTTCTCTGTTAAACTTTTCTCTTGCAGAATTAGATTATTTCTGTGGTCTTTTGTGTTTTGTTTGTTTGTTTGTTTGTTTTTAAGACAGGATCTCATAGCAGTAGGCAGCCTGGAATTTGGTATTCAGACCAGGCTGGCCTTGAACTCACAGAGATCTGCCTGTGTCTGCCTCCCAAGTGCTGAGATTAGAGGCCTGCCCTACTCTCCTACTTCCTATCCTCCCGGTTTTTGTTTTGTAAAGTACATTTTAAAAAAAGTATCTGATTTGAATTGTCCATCTGAGAGTTTGCAAATATCACTCATTATCCAGTCAGTTTCTGGTGCTTCTTTTGCTGGCCAAGTTAGTTCATATTTTCTAAAAGTTCTTGGTGTTTGTTGACATGCCATGTCATCTGAAAACTGAGGGATTAAACTTTTTAGTAGTTATCATAATCTGGCCTTTCTTGTTCCCATCTTTCCAAAACTTCTAAGCAAGATGCTTATTTGTCCTAGAATCTGTGAACATTCTACTACACTAGGTTTGCTACCACCACACTATTGGTGTGTTGCTGCTGTTTCAGCACTAGAGGGCACCCCGGGCCTAGTCCAGGGAGATTCTGGCGGTGCCATCTGTATGCGCTGGCTCAGACAGGGCCAGTGTTAACGGTTTACCAGTCCGGCAGCATTCTAGACGTGGACCTGTATCCATTTCGGTATCTACCTTTATATCTTCTATCTCAATGGCTGGAATCTTACTCCTCACCACACGCTCAGGCTTGGGGCAGGGGTGCAGAAGCTGCCCAAGTGCTGTGAGTACTCCTGCTGCACATCAGCTGCAGAGAGCTTGGCTCAGAGACAGAGGTCTTCGGCCTCTCTAATTTGTGCTGTCTGTTCAAATTGGGAGAGGACGGTAGAGGCCATCCCTTCACCACCTGACTCAGTTTGCCTAGGAACAGAGCTCTAGTGTCTTACCTGGCACTTAGTTGCAGCATGGCAAGCCTAGTAGACCGTTTAAAGTCTAAAGGCTGGGCTTAATTCTCTTCTGGCCTGACAGGCAGACAGGCAGGCAGGGATGCAGCATCTCTTGCTGCTGGGGACGGGTGAAGCTTCCTTCCTGCCTTCTTCAAGATGTCTTTTCTGATTTTCATACTGAAACCAGGTACTGCAGATGCTTTCATCGCTTTCTTAATTCCTGTGCAAATAGTATGAGATGTGGATGGCTGTCTGACTTGGGGTCTGTGAGGGAGAAGATCCCTCAGGCAAATAAATAGCTGGCCACCATCTATTCCACTATTCCATTACTAAATTCTCTCTCTCTCTCTCTCTCTCTCTCTCTCTCTCTCTCTCTCTCTCTTCTCTCTCTCTCTCTCTCTCTCTCTCTCTCTCTCTCTCTCCTTTCTTTCTTAATTTTTCTGGAGAATTTCAATCACATATTCACACACTCATACACATTCACACACCCACATTCACACTCAGAAGCACACACACAGACACACACACACACACACACGTACACAGTCACACACCCACGTTCATACACTCAGACACTCACACTGCATTCTCATTACTGTCACGCGGCGCTCACTCTCTCATCTCTTAGCAAGATGTCTGGAGAGCGGTGACTTTTGACGCCATCTGTTGGCAGGCCATACACACTACAGGAGAACTTCTAAACTGTATAGCAGCAAGGGCCAAGAGGATTTTAATCCACTTTGGGGAGTGTGAGTCAGTATATGGAGAAGTAGGATCGAGTGTCAGAAGTGAAAATGTGTTTTAAAGTTTCAGCAGACGAGTCCTCTGGAGTGAGAGTGGGTGTCACACGGTGGCTGTCCTATCAGCTATGGCCTTACATGTCTGGGGGTCACTTGGTGGCTACCCTATGGATTCTGGGTCCATTCAGGTTAACTTCTTACCCAGCTTGGCTAATTAAAGCATTATTGAAGTACCTTGGGAATCTCAGAGTTGATAGGCAAAAAATGAATTAAAATCACATATCCAGAGATTCTAAATCATTTGCAAAATAAATCAGTCTACCTCTGCGGAGCCTTAGTTCTGGTCTGCCCACACACCACCAGGAAACAGGGAACAGAAAAAGCTAGTGGCCACTTTTCTTTTAACACAGTATTTCTTTAGGATGCTCGTTCAAATGGCTCTTGTCTAAGCTGAATGCATTCAAGAAATCGAGCCACGTTGACAAAAATATCATCTGAGGTTTTCGAGAAGTACCAGGCCTGGCTCTGAGGGCTGACCGTGTCAGATGGAAGCTAATGACCTTGAGGCAGATCAAAGATTACAAAGAGTACTGGTTAATTGGAGGTAGTCGAGGGAGACAGAGATAATTGGAGGCTCATAATGGAAGGGGTGCATTAGCAAGGGTCTGCGCAGGCGCACTATACTCAGGGCTTCCTGTAAGTGGTCGCTTGCTGGGCAGAATCCATTATCTCCCTGGGATACCCCATTATAGCTTAGCGGGATAGAAACCGTGGAGTCTTGTTCTTGGAACTGAGGAGGAGCAAACTAAGGCAAACATTTCCCAGAAAACCAGGAGGAAAATATAATTTAGTTACACAGTGGAAGTAAATTCTGAGGCACAGACGTCTGCCTGTAGATTTTGCTTTGTTTAGAAGGGATTTTGACAGAATGGGAAATGGGATGGCTTTGCTCCGTGGTGGGAAACTATGAAAAAATGTGTGTGTATTGCAAACAGGATGTCTAGGAATAAGAGAAAACCGAAATGGCAGACTTTTGGAAATTGGAGTGGGCAATATTTGTTTGTTTGTTTGTTTGTTTTATTTGCAACAAGGTCTCATGGAACTTAGACTGATCTGTAGCTTATGATGTAGTAGAGGATGACTTTAAATTCCTGATTCTCCTGCCTTAACTCCCTGAGTGCTATCACAGGCATATGCCATTGGGCCTGCCTGGCTTGAATTTGTAATTATTTATAATTTTTGATTTATTGCCTGTAGGGCATCAGAAATGGGCTAAGGTTTCCTATGCAGTTTAATTTTCAGTTTTTGTGGGTAATCCATGAATAAAGTATTGCTATGCTCCCCAATTTTAGGAGAAATAAGCTTAGGAATGTTCTACAATGTACTCAAGTTCACAAGGTTATGAGGAGTAGGGACAGGCCTCCTCTACGGAGTTCTGGCTGTCACAGGAGGTTTGCATGGACCTTCGATCTTTGAGTCATTCTTCTGTCTAGTGATCTCTTTTGTCACCCAACATACCTTTGCTGTAAGTACCCATTGCCCTACATCTTTCTGGTCTACCTAGTGATCTGCTTGAGCTGCATTAGACATCATCTGAATGAACTTATTGTGCTGAAGGAGGAATCCCCCTCCTCAGGAGTATTATATTAAATTACCAGCTTTTGTATGGCTTATCCTCTTTCCTTTGATGCTCACTCCTCCCATCAGCCTTCCTCCCCCAACCCCCTTCTTTGGTCCTATCCTATACATATCAAAACCTTGAGCTCAGAGGAACCCAGAGAGAGCAGCTAAGAGGCCCCAAGCCACTCTTTCCTGTGAGAAAGTTCTTAGAATTCTTCAAAGGCTTACCCAGTGTCACACATCTCATCTAAGTGTGCAAGCACAAGACTGGAGTGAGTCTTCTTCAGGGGAGTACTTTAGATATATGTAAAGTAGCTACACGGTTGCTGAAGAAAATTATGTTTACTCTTTAATACTGATAAGGAAAGCACAACACAGGCAAGTCAGGGACCATGTCGGGGAAAGTCTGTGGAGTTCTAAGTTCTTCTCCCTCCTCCTCCTCCTCTTCCTCCTCTTTCTTTTTGAAACCTTGCTGAAAAAGTAAATATTTGTACCGAGAATCATGGAAGAGTGCCCACCAGCAAGGTAGTTCAGATAGACCCTGAATGTGGTGAGAGGAGAAAGTGGGGCTCAGAGGGAAGGTGTGTCCTTATTGGAGGCAATCACTGAGTGAGAGTTCAGGGTAGAACTTCGAAAATAAGAGTACAAGGTTTTGCTTTATTACTAGCAAGCCACCTTCCTAAGCACAACATCTGACTTCCAGTCTCTATTTCTATTCATACATTGAGCTAAGAGTGTTGGCAGCCTTTCCCATTGTGGCTTTTTCATTATTGAAATTGATCAAACGTAGAAATTAGAAATATTGTGGTCAAAGATCTAAGTAAGAATTGGAGTGAAGGATCCCCTCTCCCTCCCCTTCTCTCCAGTTTCCCACCTTCTCTCTCCCTCTCCCTCTCTTTCTCTCTCTCTGTTCTCAGGCTTCCATGAAGTAACCAACTCTGTCTATGACACCCCTCTGCTGTGATATACCTCACTCCTGTATACAGCCATGGAGCAAATAGGCCACGGACTGAAACTTCTAAAGTATGAGCTCAAATCAGTTTTCTCTTCTGTTAAGTTATTTCTGGCAGGTGTTTGTAATCATGGTAAAAGTGTAAGCCCAAGTCAATCTTCTTTTTTGTTAAGTTGTTTCTGGTGGATGTTTGTGACCATGGTAAAAGTCTAAAACAGAAAATGAGTGCCAGAGACATGGGATCATGACTGTGACAACTGATGATGTGGGTCAGAGGCCTTTGGAATGTTTGTGGGAAGAATCTCAGTGAGTTTCAATAAGCAGACTTGAGAAAGCCTAGGATTCTGTAGGAAGTTCCTATTGAGTGTCCCTGGTGTGACTGCAGAAGGCTAGAATGCCAACTGAATGAAGACAGTAAAGAGATGAGATTTCAGATGGGAATTGAACCCAGGTCTTCTTTAAGAGTTGTAAGTGCTCTTAACCACTGAGCCATCTCTCTAGCCCTGTATCTAGAGTTCTTACCACACCTCACCCCACATCTGTCCAGGCTCCTTAACTCTCCTTATTTGTTCTGGAGCTGGACATTGGATGTATACACATCCAATAGTGGGATGTATATACAGCCATAGTGCTATGTATATACATCCAGAGTGGAATGTATATACAGCCATAGTGCTATGCATATACATCCAGAGTGGGATGAATATACATCCACAGTGGGATGTATATCTCCACTCTAACACTTGCCTGGGTTATCACAAATCTCCTACGCCTTGGCTTCTTCATCTTCAAATTAGAATAATACATCCCAGTGTCAGGACCGAAGATTTTGGGACAAAGACAGGAACAATTGTCACCCAGATACAACCATTGCTTAGGTTAAGATGGGAAGCTACTGGATGTAGGTGTGTGTATGTGTGTGTGTGTGTGTGAATGTGTGTGTGCATGTGTGTGTGCATGTGTGTGCATGTGTGTGTGCATGTGTGTGTGTCTGTGTGTGTGTGTCTGAGTGTGTCTGTGTGTGTGTCTATGTGTGTGTGTCTGTGTGTCTGTGTCTGTGTATGTGTGTGTCTCTGTGTGTGTGCATCTATGTATGTTCGTGTCTGTGTGTATGTGTATGTCCGTGTCTCTGTGTGTGTGTCTGTGTGTGTATCTGTGCCTGTGTGTGTGTCTCTGTGTGTGTCTGTGTGTGTGTGCTTGTGTGCTGTAGAAAAGGTCAGGATAGGGCTCTTTAAATGTGTTCGTTCTCCTGGTGTTAGGACCTGTGCATGTTTCCAATGTGCTTTCCACATCGGCTGATAGAGGATCAGACAAGAGAGAGCTTATGTACCATTTGGCACAGGGCCTCACACAGTCCAACAGTAGTAATGGTGATAGTTACTAAAGTTGCTCTTTCCCCAGAGTTCCAGCAGCGCTTTATGCATGATTTCAGGCATCTTTACTGACTTGGGGAGTTGAGCATCTCTTTACACCTCAGTGGCATCATCTGAAGATTGAAATGCCCACACACCGTGCCTAAGGCTAACAGGGAAAGTCCTGCAGAATGCCACACCCAGAATTAACCAGCTATTCTAGTTGGGTCTTGTGTGAGTCTAACAACATCAGAAAAGGGCTGGGCCTAGTGATACTGGGCAAGCTTCTGAATGTTTGCAGAACAAGTACATTGAGTATTGCTTCACTGTGGATCCAGAAAACTACAGCCAGTCACACTAGCTGAAGGCAGGGCATCCATGGTGGCCAGTACTGAGCTTCCAAAACCTTTCCCACCCGTGATTCCTTTTTGCTAGAGATAGTTTTATGTGATCTTAAGTATGTTGGCATATAAAACAATCATGCAAATCAAACTTTTACTGGTAACTCACAATGTAAAGACATTTTATTTGAAAACAACTCTTTGTACATGTATATTGTGCATTTATTAATGATAAAAGCAAATTTTCAAACTAATGAGATGTGCTTGTTTGTTTTTATATAAGTAATTAAATGTTGGATGACTCCTTAATACTGCAGGACACTGCCTCTTCAATGTTTTTCAGTTGACTGATAATTTGATTTTTTTTTAACTGTTAATGCTGCGAGTGCCACTTCGTGTAATATGTAGCACTAAATAGCAGAAGTATGCTTAGAGATAATTCATAATTCTATTCTAATCCCAACTATAATCCAACAACATTTTATGAAATCCAGAACAACCACTCAAATTTTTAAAATCAAACGTTTGAACATGGTACAATCTGAAGAACCACTAACTTGATAAAGACACTGTGAGGACTGTTAGCGGGGGGAAAATACTGAGTCTTGCCTTCTGTCATCAAGCTACTATGTTTTTACAAGAGCACAGACCTTAGTATGAATAGAACAAACACTGCAGGCAGTGATACAGCATAGTCTAGAGTCTGAGCCATAGTTCTAGAAGTCAGGGAGGGTGCGAGATGACCAGTGTTGACTGGAAGTGCCTTCCCATCTGCACAGTTTCCTGCATTCAAAATCAACAGCAGTTGACAAAGGCCAGGGCTTTCTTCAAAATCCGGGTGGTGAGTGCTCTTAATGATAAATAGTCTCAAAAGAGATGTCCTCAGCAGAACTTAGCATGTTCTTCAGGGCAGCAAGTCAAATCCCAGAACAACCCTGGCTATAGTCTAGAGCCTTCTAAAAATGAAGTTTGGGTGCTAGAAGCCCCATTCCAGGCTAGACTTAGCCTAGGATGGAGATTACTGATGCTTGGGGGAATAATGACATAGTCCTGAAGGGAAGGCTAGTTTTCACCATCCGGGAAGCAGAAGACTTCAAACAGTAGAACAGAAGAACATCACTAGGGAAGTTACACCCCCTAGAGCTTTGCAGATCCAGTACTGAGGAAGCTACTATGGCAGCTCGCCACCTCACAGTGACTTCTGGACCCAGATACATCTACGAATGTTTTATGCGTGTGAAATAGGAATAGGGGAAGGTGTGCTTGGAAAAAAAATACTAAGTGATAGCTAGGTGTTTTCTTACGAAACGAATAGTAGCCACTGCACAGTCATTGCAGACCCGGTCCCTGTTCCTCTTTCAGCCACCCTCACCAGGCTCAGTCCTCCTTCACAGCATTTACCTTGATATCATGCTTTGTGAATGTTACTATGTGACAAAGCTTCGCACTGTACGCTAACTTAAAGTTACTTCATTAGGAAGAACTTCTATGAAATTCGGGTCTGGACTCTGCTAGGCTCTTTGCAGATAGGTGCCTTAACAGTCGTTAGCTGCACCCTTGAGTGCCACCTTCAGGTAGGTCCTGGAACTAACCTGGTATTTAAGGGCCTCTGTATAGCCTGTAAACGAAAACCTGCAGCCAGCTTCCTGAAAGTGTCCTGAATGAGTTTATGGCACAAGTCCCAGAAAACAGAAATATTTTTGACTGCTTATTCTCACAGGAGATTTTTATTATTTTGTGATGACCTGATACTAATTATTTTCATCATACTTAATTTGGAGACCTTAAGTGGGAACTTACTGGCCAGAAGACTCAATTCAGTTGAAACAGTGGTTTGTGTCACTAGCCACTGAGGTTACTGCAAAGATGAGCAAAATTACTACATGTTTTTTAAAATTGAAGTATAAGACAATACAGAATTCAGATTCGGGCTATTTTTAAAATTTCTAACCCAGTCATTATTTCCAATTATTCAAATGTGGCAATTTCCTATTTAGATGATGAGCCGAATTTTCAGGAGAGGATTCTGAGGAATACACACACACACACAGACACACACACAGACACACACACACACAGACACACACACACACACACAAGCTCAAGTGAAGCTGGCCATGGTAGCCTTCTGGGACTTCCTAACAAATAGTTCAGGAAGAAGGTGGGGCCAGTATTGGGGACTTCAATTGTACAATAACATTGAAAATCTCTCTCTCTCTCTCTCTCTCTCTCTCTCTCTCTCTCTCTCTCTCTGTGTGTGTGTGTGTGTGTGTGTGCAGTCCAGGGGATAAAATTAGATGTCTTTCATGGGCTCCACCTTATTTCTCTGAGACAGGGTCTATCGTTGGTCTGAGGGGGCAGGCTGACTGACCAATGAGCCCCAGGGATCAGAGTACCACCATGGCAAGCTTTTTAATCTCAGTTTCAGGATTGAACTTGACTCCTCACACTCACAAGGCAAGCATTTTCTCAATGGAGCCACCTCCACAGGCCCCTATGATTTTTGTTCTCTGCTCACCTTAGTATTTTGCTCCCAAGACAAGGGTCCATGATTCTAGGCATCCCAATCAGGACATCACAGTCTGCTTCATCAATACGATTTGTCTGTTTTGGAAAGAACTATGTTCTGCCTTCCCAGATGTTGCAGACCGCTTTCCTTCCATGTGGATGAATTGATGCTACCATGTGTAGTGGAGATAGGTGAGTCCCATTGTCAGTCACAGAAGGCTGGCACAGCCAGCTTCTCTTGGGCTTCCAATTCCAATTTCTAGTTATTGTCCACAAATAACTTTGCAAAGCCACAGGGACCTATAATGAGCAAGTGAGTTAGATCTAACTAGACTGGGATGGTTCTGCTGGGAGCCAGCATCAAGGGACCACACTGTCCTAGTGTAGCTGAGATTCCATTACAAAAGCTGAAAGAGGGGTTGCTCTACCTCTCCTGAATACATACCCTTTCATACCTTTAAACTCAGGCCCTTAATAAGGAGCCTACATGGAGATGTGACAACCAGACAAGTGTATTATCTAGTACAGATAAAATATACTTTTCAAAATTTAGCACAGGGATTGAAGAGACGGCCCAGCTACTGAGATTGTTTCTTGATCTTCCAGAGAACATGAGTTAGGCTCCAAGCACCCACTTTTGGTGTTGCACAATCCCCTATAATTATGGCTCCAAGAGATCTAAATACCTTCTTCTGGCCTTTGCAGGTACCTTTGACCTCCTTGACCCTGCCACATATACATACCCCTTGTTTCTGCCTAGCTGCAAACTGCAATATTCACCTAATAGCCACTGTTAGCGCCATGTCTCTGAAAAGGAGTACAAGAAAGATTTAAAATTCATTTCTTAAATGTCACTCTTGCAAACATGTTTTAAATTGGTAGAACAGAAGTGACAACATAAGGAGCCTTGGGGGGTTTGCAGCGTAAATAGTAAGAGCCCTTTAACCACTGGGGTATTGGCCAGCTCTTCTGATAGCTGAATGTGCTTCTGAAGTGTGGCTGTTCAGTATGTGGTATAGTGATGCAGACTGCATCTGTCCCTCAGAAGTCAGGAGCTGGCTCACAGATATGTATTCTAGACCAGAAGAAGGCCTATGCCCTTCCATCTCCCTCATACTTGATCTGGAGCAAAGGGTCTGGTTTGTGTTCCTTCCTATTGGCTAATGTTAGCTGGCTCCTGCCAGAATGGACTGAAGACTTCTTTTCTAGCTTATCCTTGCCCTCTTGTGTCCGGGTTTTAAAGAGCAGGGAACTTAGAGAGGTGAGTTGTTCCTGGGTGTGTGGCCAGGGCCCTAGCCAATCACGGAGGTTCAAACTGCAAGACACTGCAGGGCAACTCTGAAGGCTTACTGTTAGGCACTTGTCCAGCCTGGAACTCTGCTGAGGGCTACAGCCTGCCATCTGAGAACTAACCACCATGCTGACTCATCATCCTTGTGGTTGAGAGAACCTTAGTGAGAAAGAGGCTCCCATGAGCCTTAGCGCTTCAAAATATAGGCCAGAGAGCCTCCACCGGAAGGGTATTTGGGTAGTGAGAAACCAACACTTTCCTGTCCTCCTTCTCTCTCTCTTTTAAGCTATATTGTTGTAAGTGGCCAGGAAGACATGGGCATTTGGCTCTCAAATCACCAGGGAAGCAGTGAAACTGAGTCAAGAACCAGGAAAAGCTACAGGTGTAACACCCGTCTCTAGGAACTCTCTGGGATGCAGAGGATTTACCTGGTGCCGCTAGTCGCCCTGCTACAGCTAATCTTGTACCTAGCACAGCCTCTGCCAGTCCCCTGATAAAGCTCCAGACATGATTCCTAGAGAAATGATGTGACTATGGCCAGAGGCCTCCAGAAATTTCATAGTAGGGCTACAACTTGAATAATTCAGGGAGGAAAGTGGGAGAGAAGGAGATTAGGGAGGTTCTGCCTCACCTTCTATTTTATGTTTTCACCTCTTGCACTAATCAGAATTTCCAGTGCATGGCAGTGCTGACCCATCCAGGCTTTCTTCCCAATTCAGTCCCACTGATAGTGACATCTTACATCAACACACAGTCCTTCACCTGACATATTAAGGCACAAAATGAAAAGTTCAATATATAGTGAGGCAGTGGCTAGACTAAGGTATTTACATCCTAATACCCAGAAGCTTTACAAGGCAAAGAGGATTTTGTACACGTGATTAAAATTATGGACCTGAGGCTGGGGAAGTAACCCTGGATTTATTGGGGGTGATCTCAGTCTAATGCTTCCCTAGGAAGAGGTAGAGACATTTGAGCATGAAAAATGTTGAAAGAAAAAATATAAAGAGGTTTAAATGTCTTAGTTCTGTCTCTCTGATATCAGGACCCATGTGCAAGGATAGGAGCGACTTCTGAGAGTTGAGGGTGGCTCCAGTTGGCAGCCACCAAGGGAACAGGAGCCTCGGTTCCCTAGGTCCATGCAACTACTAACATCCAAATAAGGGAAGACCCAGCTTCTCCTCTGGGGCCTTCAAGAGAAGCATGTTCATGTCGATACTCTATTTTCATCCTTCGGGAATACAGAACTGAATGATAGTAAAGTTGTGGTTTCAGCTGGAAAGGTGAGTCAGTTTGGTACAATTAAATGCTAACACAGCAACAGAATGGAATATATTTTGTATCTAAATACTCCCCCCCGACCCCCCTGTCTACACACACACCTCTATACTCCTAGTTTCCTTGGTGGCTGCGAGCAGCATGGGCATCCTATGGTTGATTGAGTACTGCTGATGACTTGGTCATCTCTTTTCCCATGCCATATGCTTTTTGGCACTGTTGGGTTAGATTCTTCACTGGTGTTTGGGTCTGGCACCTTCACTTTCCCAGCATCCCAGCATCCCAGTACACAGGAACCTCAGAAGTTTCCCCTGATGTGTGGGCCACACCTCTCACCACTTGCTAATTACCCACACTGTGCCAGCATCTCGATGGAGCTTACTTTATTTACTTCTTAAAACAGCTTTATGAATTAACATTATCCTCACTATACAAATAAGAAACCCGAGGCTCAGAGGCAGCATGCATTTCAATCTAAGGATACAAGGCAAAGAATTAAGGTTGAATCCAAGAGAAAATACCTTCTCTCTGCATACATCCTCTTGGGGTGGGCAAGTTGTCTCAAGGTCCAGCTAATGTTTCTGGTGACTAGAAATCTATACAACTAATGGGTTTGCAGGGCACTGGCTCAGCCTGTCTGACTATATCCTGTCCCTCGGCTGCTTTGTTTTTCTGCCTGTCCAGTGTAGCTTTCAGGAGAGCATGCTACCCTCTCCTCTTCTCAGATCCTATGTATTTGCTTGTCCTAACAGACTCATAGAAGATGCAACCTGATGGTTTGCAGGGGTGGGTGGTGAGGGTGTCCTGGGAGAAGCTGTGCTGTCTGCTTTGTCCCTTACAACTTGCCTCTGGCTCCCCTTTACATTACCGAAGCTCTGGTAGTGTGTTGTGGAAACAAGAAAGCCAGTCCACTCACGTGTGCTGTCATTTCTGCTGATTAGGAATTCTAAACTCTGTGATGTTGTCTCTGTCCAGGGGCTTGGTGTAGGCCGTGGGGTCTTAACAGTTTTTGTGGGGTTAGTAGTAGCAACAAAAAAATTTAAGTAATTATTTGGGTTCTTTGTATGTGAAAATTAAAACAGTCCTTCATGTGACTGAGAGGGTGTTGCGTTGTAAGAATATAGACACCAGCAGGGGAGTATTTCCCAGGTTCTGATCTTCTTGGGCCTGTCTGAGGACTCAGGGATCCTCAAATAGTGAGTGTTGGCAAGAGAGTGCTGGGTTCTAACCCCCTATCTCTTGCTCTGCAACTCTGAGAGTCACACTAGCTCATGGCTTCAAGTTTCTTATGTGGGAAAGGCAGGTGAATTGTCTAATTCATAGATTTGTGAAGATTACCATTTAAAAAAATGGGTCAAGTTTTATGCACTAAGTATACAAAAATAAATATCAATCATTCTTGCTTTCTCAATGCAGAGCAACATCTGCATACTGTCCTGCAATCATTTTGGAGCTGACAACCATTTCAACTGAAGTCAATGGGAAGGACCTACACTTAGTGCCGTTTAAAGGCCCTACTGCTCTTCCTACAGGAGAATCTATCCACAAAGTTTTTAGGGGTCTAGTTTCCTGCCCCACATACTGCGCCTTCTGCCTTCATCCAGAAGGTCTGGGCTCTACTTTGTAGGGTGGACAGGAGGCTCCTCGGCTGCCCTGCATCATCTGGCCTGTTTCTGCTACACACACCTCCTCTTACCCATATGGCTGTGGTTAGCTTTTCTCTAACTCTTCATGGAAAGTACAACTAAAAGAAAATCTCACCATTTTCCACTGGATGATTTTCCCATGACTCTGCTATCTTTAGTGTTGATGATTTTTCTTTCTTTCACCCGGCAGACTAAGCTGTGCAGCCAGGTCCAGGGCATGCCTGATGCAGACTTCTGAGTGACAGAGACTGTCAGACACACTGATCTTGTTGAGAAGAAACTGCCACCCAGTGGCATGAACAGGCATAGAACTCTAGTTAGCTAGAAAATGAGACAAAACATAAGAGAAGAGAAGAGAAGAGAAGAGAAGAGAAGAGGAGAGGAGAGGAGAGGAGAGGAGAGGAGAGGAGAGGAGAGGAGAGGAGAGGAGAGGAGAGAAGAGAAGAGAAGAGACTAAATCTATCAGTGATGTTTGGCTCCTAAACTGACAGACTGTGATGTAAGCCATCACAGAAAATGCACATCCCCTAAGTGTAAGTGAAATACTTTCAGGTCAAACAAATATTGAGCCAAAAGTTAAATTGACAACCACCATGTTGCTAAAACATGACACCAACTATTTTTGGATAAACTTAAATCCAAATGATGTTCTATAAGTAGAAACAAATCTAAAACAAATGGCCCAATGAAGTATGGAGTGGTCATAGGCATTTATCCAGCACAAACCTACCTTTTACTAGGATGGCCTTGGTTACCACCTTATAGTATATGGTGTCTGAGTAGCTCATCACAATACAGTGTCGGAGCTTTACAGCAAGCAACACTGTGGTGGGAGCAAGGGCAGGACCTGATACCCTCTAGAACAAAGAAATTTGAGTAAGTTCTTCAGGAAGATTTGTTATCACCAGGCAGGAGGGATGGATGTCAGGAAGGAATTCTGCCTGTCTGAAGAGCCTAAGCAAGGCCCCCAGGAATGGAAAGAGGAATGAGTTTAGGTGCCTGTGAGATGCATGCTGTGGCTAGAAAGCATCACTGATGCTGAAGCCTGTACCAAACATGTCTTTACAACTACCATATATGTGGTATACACGCATCCACTCATCTTTCTCAAGGTAGATTTGCAGAGGTATAGGACACTGGTTTAAAACTTACAAAGACACTGCGGCATGCCATGAAGGTGTCAGCCAGTTCTCCACCAGAGATTCAGAGCAAATGATGTAAAAATTATCTGGCAGGCGTTTTCTCTCCTGAAAACTCACAAGGTACCTCTCAAATTTGGCTAGAAATACAAAGAACCAGAGACTGCCAAGACAGTCTTGAGAAAGAACAACACCAGAAACACACCCTGAAAGGCTCAAACTCCAAACGTTTGATAAAGCTATGGGAATTGTTGTCAGTCTGACTCTGAGGTACAGGCTCAATGAAGACATACACAGTAACAGAAACTTCAGCTAGCTTACTCATATCAGCACTGTTTGGACTATAAATGGAGTTCACCCAAATGCATGTCAATTTCGTGACATCTTCCCAAAAGGAGATATTACATATAGTAAGGATTATCATGCAGAACTACATACAGAACAGTGGGTGTTTTCCACAATGCAGGGTTGACAGAGTCCAGCTTCAAAGGAACATGTGGCATACACTTCCATGTACACAACTGTAAATGTGGCGAAAAGTAATTGTGAGCTCATGACTTAAGCAGCTTGGACTCTCTCTCCTAAAACTCATCCTCTTTCGCCATGTGACTTCAGTAATTCTGAATGAAGATCCATAGTTCTTTTTCCAGAAGGACCAGTACCACAGCTACATAAAATTTATGGGGTACCAAAAACCTAAGTAAGCCGTAAAATGATATTATAATGTGATAGTTACTAAAAAAAAAAATCAATGCAAAAACCCATGAAAAAACAAACGTTTTTGATAAAGACAGAAGCTGAATTCTATTGCACAATCAATTTTTTCCATTGAAGTGGCACCAATGAAAAATGAATCACTTCATTTAAAATTATCACTCTTGTGTAAACAAGAGGTTTGATGTTTGTTCTCTTAGCCTCTGCCACCATCATTCCTAATGCCCCCTAGAGAACAAATGTGTCCCACCAGTAGCCATAGGCAAGACCCTAGGTAGAAACACTGACTATATAGCCATTCATAAAACACTGAAGTTTTACATTTATTTGTTACACAGCAATACATTGAAGTAGAATGCAGTAGAAAGTCAGCACAGAGGAAATTCTTAGAAGGTGATGGTTAAAAAGGGTACATGTCCTTCTCAGGCTCTGGGAAGATTGGTTTGTAGATCTCAGTGCTAATTACAAAGTAATGTTGAGTCTGTAAAACCCCTCACCTCTGGAAGACTGCGGATCTGAAACAAATACTATTACATTTGAATTAACAATGAGAAGAGTTGGAACATGTTCTTTACCAATTTTTTAAGGACAACTTAGCTAGGAAATAACACAAAAATTGTAAAATTTGTACACATTTTACCAATTATACAAATACTAGGAATTGAAATAAAGGTCTAAGACAAATTGTGTTTGAGTAAAGTCAGAAAAATCTGTGGAATTTTTTAGTTTGGACTCTCCAATTAGTTTGAGAAAATATGGGATTTGTGTGTGTGTGTGTGTGTGTGTGTGTGTGTATGTGTTTGTGTGTGTATCATGATTTTTAAATTCTGTTAGAGGATAAAGTTACAACATAAGTATGTTTTCTAGTTGGGCATAGTGGCACAGGTTTGTAATCCCAGCCACTTTGGAGGTTGAGACCATAGGATCACAATTTCAAGGCCTGGCTGGTCTATAAAAGAAATTTAAGCCAGCCTCAGTTACAAATGCTTTCCTGGTCAAATGGGCAAGTTATAGAGACTCTGTTTCAACATAAAAAGTAGAGGATGTTGGGATGTAACTCAGTGGTCGACTGCTTGTATATAGTATTCGTGAAACCCTGATCATTAAAGTAACTAAAAAGTCCAAGTATTAAAATAAAACAAAGGCAATAAAATAAAATAAAAATTGGAGTATTTCATTTACGTTGGAATTTTGATAAATCTACTTCCACATCTGGCTTTACATTGGTACCACTTCAATGAAAAGAATATTGTAATCAGTTTTCAACCATACATATGTGAAAGGCATTGGTGCTGAAATGGAAACACCTCTGTGGTGGTTTAAATGCTTGGCTATATGGAGTGGCACTTTTAGGAATTGTGACCTTGTTGGAGGAAGTGCATGACTGTGTAGGTGGGCTTTGTAGACTCCTACACTCACTCCATCCAATGGGGAAGAGAGTCTCATCCTGGCTACCTGCAGAAGACAGTTTCCTCCTGGTTGTCTTCGCATCAATATGTAGAACTTTTGGCTCCTCAAGCACTATGTCTGACTTCCATGATGATAATGGACTGAACCTCTGAAACTAAACCAGCCACAATTAAATGTTTGTCCTTATAAGAGTTGCTTTGGTCATGATGTCTCTTCACAGGAATGGGACCCTAACAAAGACAACCTCTGAATTCAGAATGAGGTGAAAGGGAGAAAGAATGTTCCTAATAGGAGTAACTGTGCTCGTGTTGTCTTTCTCCATTTCCTGAAGAGAAACTTTAATTTGCTTCTTAAGCAGACATTAAGCATTAACACTGAAATCCATCTATCAAGACCAGATGTTGCCCCTGGGCCAGGTGTTTTCTTCTCATTCAGCTGGCCTTGGCAGAAGCATCCCCATCCCACAGTGTATGAGGGCCAGCTTTGGTGCTGTGTGAACATCAATCACAGGTGCTCATGGATCTTTGTGACCCCACAGGGAGAAACTTGAATATAATTACATCCTATTTACAGATAAGGACAGAGAAGCATAGAGATTCTGAATCACTATTCTGAAGTCTCACAGCTAGAAACCAATGGAGCTAATGTAGAACACAGTCAACAAGCTGGGGAGCCTATGCTCTTAGCCACCAAAACTTGCTCTCAACTCATCCAGGAGTTCACAGTTTCAAGGAGCTCAAAAGAATCCTCTTTCAAATAAAGGTTTACATGCCCAAAGAGCTGTTTCTCCACAATGGATAGGTGGTGTATACCCAAATTTATATATTATATACACACCTGCATATAAATGACTTAGCATTGTCTTTATGGTAAGTTCTCTAACTAGATGCCTTGTTTCAGATGACCATGTTTCCACACTATTACACAGCAAACTGGTGCTGCTTTCCTCAGGCAGGAGCAGAATAGGAGAGCCACCGGGGGCCAGCTTAGTTACGTGCTCTCAGTTTATTTAAAAACCATTTGTGTGTTTGTATGCCTGTATGTGTATGTGTACATATACGTGCATGTGTGTGTGTGTGTGTGTGTGTGTGTGTGTGTGTGTGCGCGCCTGTGTGGTTGCCCACAGCATTATGGAGCAGAATTTGTGGTAGTTGGAATCCATCCCTGTAGAATATCTCAAATAACTTTACGCGAGCATCAATAATGGAGACTGCTTACCTGTCCCCATTAATCCGTTCTATAGCACATCATTCTGTTGGAAAATATATCAGCCTTCCTGGTTGTCATCTTTTTACAGCTCTGTTTATGACCCCATATTCTATTATTTTCATACTTTTAAAAGCTCACTCCATTTTTTCCTTCTACTGCTCTAGCAGAAGCTTGTTTTTTCTATCATTGTCGAGGTTCTTTTTGCTTTTGTCTCGGTTGTTTTTCATTTTAAATCCTGCAGATTCTTCCTAGTGTTTAGGCTTTATTGTGCTGTAGGTTTTAATATTAAGAACCAGTTACGTCTTGAGAGCTTCTCAAAGAACACATCACACTTTCCTATTTTAGATTTAATATACAGAAGTCACTTCTGGCCTGATGTGCACTGCAAACAAATTGCAAGCATCCCTCCCCAGATGCTCAGCTTTCGCTGCTGTGCTGAGAACACTCTTGTTTAGTGCATGAACCTGACCAGAAGATGGTGGTGTACGCTCACTTTTTTCTCAACACAGCAGGGCAGGCCCTTTTCAGAGATCCTGAGTCATGTACCATTTGATCTACCAGGCTGTTGAAAACATCTGCTTATTTTATAAAGCCAATGTGGCTTATAGGAATGTTACACACTGTTGAGAATTTATCCACTATGAGCAAATGTTTTTAATTGCATTTTAAAGATGAATTTCAATAACTGCTTAAAAACATACCAATTTTAGACAATAGAATTAGTTGACTATCATATTTTTTTTTTTACAAATGAAATTCTTAAACTAAAAATTAACATTTAAATATGGCAGAAAGATGATAAAATGCTGACTTTGAATTCTACCATGAAGCCATTGGCTCTGGGCCTCACAGTGAGCTTGAGCTTTGCAGAGGCAGACAGTGGACTACATGTGTGCTAGCCCTTCCTTTTCCGAGAATGCCTGGGCTTTCTTCCTGAGCCAAGACCAACATACAGTGACTATAATACAAATGGGCTTTAAAAATGCATATATTTTACATCATATTTATATTCAATAATTTAAATGTCAGGAAGACATTTATTTCTATAAAAATTAACATAGGTAAAATATTTGGTGCCATGAATCATGGGGTTTGTCCACACCCTTTGTGACCGCTCAGACAGTTTGTTTCCTTTCTGGGGCATCCTGAGAGGATGCTAACAGACTGTCTCATGTATTTGTAAGGTCTTTTAGCATTTGTATTTAAGGTATATCCTTTTGGAATATATTTACTTTTCTCATTTGCATGTAAATAATGTGAGCTTGACCTTGTAAATTTCCCACACACTGTTTTTAGAAACAGGATGCTGCTATTCTGGGGTGGGGGGGGGGAGGGTGAAGGGCTTTGCACCATCCCTTAGCATATCTAAGCCAATTAACTCAGTTGGTTGAGTGTGGTTTGTAAGACATCCAAGGTCAAGGTGACAAAAACTTTCAAGTTTGAAGAGAGCAAGAGCTTGTGTATTCTGGACACCAAAAGGAACGTGTTCCAAGACAGACACTGGTTGTACCAACACAGATAGTCGTGGTGACATAGAAAGATATGAGATGGGGCTTAGTGTCTTTCAGTTTGACAGAGAAGCTCTCAAAGAGGCCATTCTCAACAGCGTGGCAGTCCGTGTCTACAGAGCTAGCCAACTTCCTAAGAACAAAGTGTTCTTAGGAAGTGACTACTCGCCTCTTTATACTATTCCTTCCTTCCTTCCTTCCTTCCTTCCTTCCTTCCTTCCTTCCTTCCTTCCTGCCATCCCTCTGTCCCTCCCTCCTTCCTCCTCCTTCTCTCTCTCCCCCTCCCTCTCCCTCTCCCTCTCCCACCCCCTCCTCCTTTCCATCTCCCTCCCCTCCCCCTCTTCTTCTCCCTCTCCCCATTTCTCATCA
>NW_021604618.1:19856521-19861322 GCF_004785775.1 Grammomys surdaster
CCTCTTCTTCTCCCTCTCCCCATTTCTCATCATTATAGATAATATTGAAAATGATGATGAGACGGCTGGATGCCTTTGCTCCCTGGTGTAATCAGGGAAAGCATCAGTGCTTCATGCACAAGTCTGAACGGAGGCCCCCACAGGCTGTGGTGCTCTCAGGAGGACTACAGAACCTTTCATCAGCTCTGCCTGATTTCTGTTGGGCTTCCCCTAGATCCAGATGTGTACTTGAGATTTATAGCTGTTTACTGGGGAAAGAAAGTTTCATATAAAACAGGAAAAGAATTTTTCATATAAAGAATAAATATTTGTGCTGGAGATGGAGAAGCAAATGCCTTGGCTGGCCCAGTTTCTGCGGCTGGCTGAATGTCTGGTACATAATAATGACTCCTATTCATGACCTAACGGACAGGACGGGCTCTCTGCAGAGTGTTGAAAGGCATCATTTTGATTTTCACAAAACCTTGCAAAATAGACACTGTTGTTATCCACATCAGTGAGGATGAAGGAACAGTCTCACCTCCATCCATTTTCCACCCAAACTGGAGTGCATATTTGTAATTTTGTAAGTGAGTACTGGGCCTCAGATTTGGTGTTCAAATATTCCTCAGAGCTTCCCTTCCGAAGGCTGCAGTTACACTGGAGTTGGGCCTCCCAGGGGCAGAGTTGTTCTGTAGCAGCTGGACCTGTGGGAACAACTCTTCTTGGACTGTGAACCTACCTTTCCTCTGCTGACATTGGCTTAGACTAGGTCAGAAACTCTAGTCTAGTGGTTCTCAATCTTTCTGATCCTGTGACCCTTTAATACAGTTCCACTTCTGCCCCTCCCTACCTTTCCCCTCCCTCCTCTCAAGTTCCCTTCTTCTACTCTCATATTAGGTGTGTTATAATCCAAGTTCTTGTATGAATGTATGCACATCTGTCTTTCTTAGTCAGACTTAATTTGCTTAGTGTGATGACCTTCAGGTCCATCCATTTTATATGTAAGTCATATACATTTGTCATTTATGGTGGAATAAAATCCCATTGTGTTCTTATAAAATAGTACCAGGAACTTAAAAAGGATACATTCTGAGTCTGAAGATAGACATGTTCACTGCACAGACTTGGTGATGGACCCTTAGAGGTATGCCTGTCTTTCCCTTTCCTTCCTTCCTTCCTTCCTTCCTTCCTTCCTTCCTTTCTTTCTTTGTTTCTTTCTTTCTTTCTTTCTTTCTTTCTTTCTTTCTTTCTTTCTTCTTTCCTTCCTTTTGTCTGCCTGCCTGTCTGTCTGTCTGTCTGTCTGCAAGTACAAGCTATGAGCTACTATGCTAGGTTCTGGGGTTCACTTGTGATCATGCCAGATGTGAGATACCTTCCTTTAGGGAGGGGACAGGAAGAGTGAGCTCTCAGAGGAGGGCATATGAGTGCCCAGCAGAGGGCAGCAGACAGAATCTGCACACATTGATTATTGCAGAAAGATGTATAACCACTGATTCATAGCTTGTGAGTTTTAAGTAAAACTTCCTGTGTTTTCTAAACCATTTTCTACCTCATTTTCAATTTTGAGCTAGCCTCCACCAGAGAACTCTCTGACATCCGAGCAAATAGAATAAATGATTGAACAGGCTGTCAATGAGGCAAATATGTCCACTGACCCAAGTTAAAAGGTGACAAATTCCAACTATGTTTAGAACATTCCCCCGGTGCACTGAGCCAACACTGGTGCCTTTTGCTGATATAAATATCAGAGTTATTCAAGCTTGATTCTAGCTCTATCATGTGGAATTAAATGTTAATCTTCAATATTATTTTATTTTTTTATGTGTATACGTGTGTTAGTGTTTGTGTATGTGTGTGTGTGTGAGAGAGAGAGAGAGAGCAGACATGTGTGTCAGTGCTCACAAAGGTCAGAATCAGATCCCCTGGAGTTGGAGTGACAGGTGGTTGTGAGCTACCCACGTGGATGCTGGGAATAAAATTCCTGCAACTTCTCAGGATCTGTTGGCTCAGGATTTCAAAATCCATCAAAGGCAGGAAAGAGACTCCTGATTACTCATACCTTCATCACCACTGTCTACGTTTTCTTCTCTTTCCCCGGTGATTGCATGCATGCCCTGCCTTCCCGTTCTCCTTTCGGAGGTACTTGCTCTACTGAATCTCCTCTCCCTGCTTACCTATGTCTTTCTCCATCTTTGCTCTTATTTTTCTTTGCTAGGACACAGAAGGTCTCAGATTATAACTTATATTTGCTCTGAGCCAGACTGTTTGTAGTCCTTGGATGACAGTACTTTCGATATGCTCGTGTCCATATGGTTTGGAGGAAAGTGTCCCACTGGATCTTCCACGTTGAGCCAACAGCAACGTTGTGCTGCGCGTGTCTGGGAAGGTAAGCTCTGGTTGATACAGGTCTCAAGTCACAACAGCAACTCTCAGTCTCTCCAGGAGTGCTCATGAATGGCTTCCAACCATTCTATCATCTCAGTACCAAGTGATAGTAACTCTAGAAGAACAAAATCTGACAGAATCCCAACTTACCTCTTTAACCAGAAATCTTAACTCTGTTTGGCTTCTGGAATGGGAGAGAAAGCTGAGAAGTTACATCATTTAATGAGTATGAGTATAATCCACAGTTGATCAGGGTACATTTTAAGCCAACATCTGTATGTGTGTTTTTTGGGGGTTTTGTGTGTGGGGGAACAGAGAAGAGAATTACATCTTGAAATTACTTGGAAAAATCCTTCACATTTTATGCAATAATGTGCCAGACTGTGAGGTCTACAGCTAAAATGCCTCATGGATATTAGAGTTATTTTGACTGACATAGAGCCAGACCTAAAACTGACATAGAACTATCATAGTATAGGTAAGTCAGTATGTACTGAGTGAACTTGATTTAATAATTGAATCTAGAAACCTAACTCCATCATATAAGCTGGCTATTCAGACACTTACTCAGCTCTTCCACCCTGCCTCTGATTGCTTACCACACCCCTCTGCCTGGTTTTGATTCTCTTTTCTTGCTTTCTGGCCCACTCCTTTCTTCACTCCTTGCCCCTTACTTCCTCACCAGAACCCATATCTCCTCTCAACAAAAATTCTGCTTTCCTATGGTACGGCTTCATGCCAGAAATAATGAAGATAGAGGGAGATTTCCTTGTGGTTAGAGGTGAAACCAACAGCAGAGGAAGCTTGCCCTCTACTCCCCTCCCCTGCCCACAACTTAGCCCAGCTATGCACTTTGGCTCAGAGTGAGGACTTTACAACTTGTGGTTAGAAGATCTAAGTGATTCTTGTTCATTTTGGTGCCTGATGTGTGCTTGGATACAGCTAAGAAGTTTCTGGGGGTCCTAGAGGATGGGGAAGGCACTGAGCAAGGACAGCTCTTCCTTGGACATAGCTGTTGAATACCAAGGGTCCATAAACAGTGTGTTTCCTACACTGGCTATCCAGCAAACACGAGGACCCACATGAAACAAAGTTCTACAGACCCTATGGGGCAATCTGGCCCTATTAAATTAGTGTTCTGTGGGTGTGGGTTTGTTCGTTAGAGAATTTCCAGGACTCCTGAAATGCTTGTGGGTAACCTGGCATTTCCTCAGTGACCTAGCTGCATAGATCGCTAACTAGCTTCAGGGATCTTTGCCTCTGTGCTTGACAAAGACATCTGTGTAAAAATCAGTCGCAGGAAACACATGGAAATTCCAGACTCCTGAGTTTTCTATTATGTACAAAAAATACCAACTGTCAAATCTAGGGTACGGCCTAGAAATCAAATGTCAATCAAGCAAGGGATGCGTCTGCACCTCTTATTTTCTCTGGCTCATTTTCAAAACCAATTTTTCAATTCTTTGTCTAAGGTAAGACTCCACATTAGCATGTCGGTTGATTTGTTATTGTCCTGGTCTTGTTTAGGCAGCTGTTTCTAGGACACACATTGTTAAAGTAGACTTTCTGGTCTCCTGGGTCTTACAGTCTTTTGCCCAACTCTTTCCCTGTTGTTCCCTGAACCTTCAATGCAGGAGTTGTATTGAAGATGTATCTTTTGGGGCTGGGCTCCACAGTATCCGTTGATATCTGCAGTGTGTCCAGTTGTGGTTTTCTGTAATGATCTCTATTTACTGTAAAGACAAAATGAAGGATTTAAAAATAGCACTAATCTGTGTGAATAAAGAGAAGATCCAAGATGTCGTTTGGAATTATGTTGGCTAGTAAAATTGTGGGAGGAGATTCTTTCCTGAGATCCATGGCTTCACTAACACAGGTAATTGGTTTAGTTTCAAGTATCAAGCATGATTTCCCTCCCCTCTAAGGTGTATAGTCACCATGGAGCAAGAAGTGAGTTCTTCAGACACTGTATCATGGGCTCTGCCTCCAGAGCCTGGACAGTATTGACATTACTGGTTGGTGGGGGCTATGCCAGGCCCATCCCCATCCAGGACACTGGGCAGTGACAAAGACAAATCCTCCTGCAGCAAGTTGACCTGCTCAATGCCCTTTAATTGTAAATTCTTCTAAGAGGTGCCTGGATGTCCCTGGTCATCAAACACTCATCTAGGATACAGTAGGCTTTCCAAAAGTTCAGCATGATGTCCAGCATCTTATTTAAGAGTTCCACCTAGAGGCAAATCAGCTCTAATGTAATCAGCTTTGGGTGGGTGGGGCCCCCTTTCTATGGTTCAGCAGGAATAGAAACTGGTCTATTTCTTATAGACAACATTGATGCCCTTCCACCTCTGCTCACATTCAGCTTGTAAACCTAAATGATCTACATCAACTCTCAATCTCCCTCCTTTCTTCTCTTCTTCTTTCCCCTTCCCCA
>NW_021604618.1:19861422-19877904 GCF_004785775.1 Grammomys surdaster
CCCTCCCTCCCTCCCTCCCTCCCTCCCTTCCTTCCTTCCTTCTTCCTCTTTCTTTTCTTGTGTATGTTTGCATATGTATGCATGGTGTACATCATACACAGAAACGAGCTTCTAGTTTTTTTTTATTTTATTAAAACTTTTTAGAAACTACTACTTGTAATGTTTGCATCACATCTTGTTTTTTTAAGAAATGGATAAAACATCATAAATAAATAACTCCCCTTTCTTTACTATCTAGCCATAGTAATTAAGTTCAAAGTAGTATTTATCCTGCCTAGATTTTCTTGCCTTTTGATTCACATATTCTCATCATGTAGTAATTTTTATTTTTAAAAAATACATATCAATAGTATACTGTGAATTTTTTATGTTTGCCTCATTTCCTATTTTTGACATTGGTCTCCTTTGTCACCTATATAATCAGCAATTCATATTAACACTGACTTAGTCCACTGCATGATTAGATTAAATTTATCTGTCTTCACCAATGGTACTGAGACAATTTCTCCCAACTTTATACCATAAATAACAACAGCCAGCTGTGTGGAAGTCTGCTCATAGGCATGTGTAAAAGTTCCTAGAAGAATTACCCGAAGCAAAAGGATTTGGTGGCAGCATATGCTCATTTTCAACTACTTTAGAGACTGGCATGGCTTTCATTGACAGCAGGGATCCATGCTGTCCTCAGCAGTGCACAGCATCTTGTTTTACCACATGCTTGCCAGTGTCTGTGCTGGAACACTAAAACCTTCCCAGTCTCATTGCCATGAAGTCATATTTTCTTGAAGGTCTTGATGTATTTACTGGCATTAATTTTTTTGTAAATTTCCTCTCTATATCCTTTGCCCATTTTTGATTTGAATTATACCTTTTAACCTTTTATTATCAATTATGACAGAGGATGAGATATATAAAATTACTCTTGATCTTCAGGAGTGCATCACCGGCTAAGTAACATGACTTCGGTTTGGATCTCAGATTCGAGTCTCTGAATAGTAAGTAGTGAGGTGACTGAGACCAGTGCTGTGAATTTTCTTCCCTGGAATAAGTTTTTGTTTTTTAGATGAAGGAACTGTGGAAGAGTGCTTTGTTGCACAATGAGCTCTGCTTTGCTCTGCAGCTTGTCTGTACTTCTGGATGGAAGAAGAAGGTGCTTCTCAGTGGAGAGCATAGCCAGGAAGATGGCTGTCTTCTTTCATCCCAGCTAGCCTTTGAATTCTCAGTTACTCAGGAGGAAAATTCTAACGAGTGCCACAGCATGTTGTTTCTTACGCTATATCTTGGGTGACAGACCTAAGGGATATAATCTTATAAAAGCTCTAGCAACTTAGCAGTAGACTTCGAGAAAGAAAGTTTCTTATTAAATATATTAATCATTTTTAAACTAACTATCAACTAATTAATCTAACTTCATGGCAGAAAAACCTTTGACTGGGGTTAGTAGTGCCAGAAAATAATTTTCTACAGTTATAAAAACCACAAAGAGGCATTAATCCAGTAAGATGTGGAACCACAGAAGATAAAGGAAGGGCACTCGGAGCCATGTTGACTCTGGACAGTGTATCAAGGATCTCTTAGTTACAAGCACTGAGGATAGCAGAAGAAAGCTCAGACAGAGGAGCAGAAGCCTCCTGAGGGACTGAGCAACTGATTGCCTCCTGTGGCCACCTGGAATGCAAGAGCTTTTATTATAGCAAGATTAGGCAGATAATCACATCTACTGGGAGGCCTTTTGTGTGAAAGAAACAAGAAAATTTTAGATAAATAGCACTTTGAATAGTAGGGCTTCTGGGAAAGTCATTGCCAGTCTTCAAAAACAGAACACAAACTGTTGCTAATTTTGTATTAGGTGCAACTTGATTCTGTGGGTCAAGGTATTATCTGTATCATAAGGAATTTCAATGACTATGGAAGGACACTTTATTGAGGGTAACTACTGCTGCCCTCGTTGGAGCTAGGATTACCATAGATGCTGGCTTCTGTGGGATAGATGTAGTTTATACATGTGTTACCAGTTAATAATGCATGTCTTCTCTTTAAAAAATGTTCTACTTTGTGCTATAAATTATGTGGTCCTTCTGCCTTGAACTTTCCCAAGCTGCTCTTGTATGTTCATACATTTGACTCTCTTGTAAACTACAAACTCCTTGAGGGCAGGAGTTATGCCTTGTTTGACTCTTTATGTATCTAACTTTTATCACTCTGCATCCAATAAGTGCCTTCACTCAAGATTTCAAGAATAAAGAATAGAATTCCACCTGAAGAGAATCCCCATTTTGAATATTCACTTTAATACAGATTCTCTAAGAGATGCTACACCATGAGCACCTGAATGAAATGCTTAGCCATAGATGAGATGGACCCATGAAGGAGCTGTCTGGAGTTGGAGCTACAGTGTATATCTGAGAAGTGCTTTCTGAAGGCAGGTGTGTGAAAACAGAGACAAATGCTGCACTTCAGAGCTTTTTGTTTGTTTGTTTGTTTTGTTTTGTTTTTTTGTTTGGCAAGAGGCAACTTTGATCCAGTCTTTATGATGCATGGAAGAAATGAAGCAAATAGTGGCCTTGGAGATATTAAAAGGTTCCCATGGACCCCATCTTTCTTCCCCTCTGCAGTGAGAGTACTCTGGGCAAGGTGTTCCTGTGCTCTATGCTATCCTTCCAATAGACTTTATGCATTCGTTTAGATAATGTGCACTTCAAATATCTCATTGTTTGCTTCCTGAGATAATCAACTCAGATAGGTTGAGCAACTGTTCTGACTCACTGATCTATTCAGCATCAGAAGCTAGATCAGGCAAAGAATAACTCTAATTCTTTCTTCATCTTCCAATATCATTTAAATGTCTATTTAGTATCTTTCTTCAGCATGCTGATTTCAGCTCCTTCCTTTCTTTCTGAGATATACTTGGAATTTGGCATTGGCAGTTAGCAAAGCCATGCCTCCATCAGCAGAACCCAGTCTGTAATGCAGCAGAAGTGGGTCACATTGCAAGCCTACCCCCAAGGAAGTTAGAAAAGACATAATTTTGAAAGGGCTGGTTCACCAAGGACTATCTTGGAGGAAAGATTGAATGTCTATATCACACAGAAAGAAGAGGAAATTTGGGGTTGTGTAGCAAAATGTAATTGCCAGCTGCGTAGGGACATGGAGAATGGCCTCTTTGTTGCACATTCTAAATTGACAAGGCCCCACGTGGCTCTTGGGGTGGGCACAAGCTCTTCTTTTTGCCTATCACCCCAGCAAGGATGTTTCCTTTATGAATTTGGAAGTTTGGTGGTTGATAAAGGTCCTGATGCGTGCCACAAATGAATGCAGGTTCTCTTGGCTGCCCATCTTTTCATGTGACTGGAAAATATTCTGGTTGGAAGTAAATATCCTTCTAGATTCTTGGCTGTCTACAGAGGGGATGGTCTCTGGAATGGATTGGGATACTGGCCTTTCCTTCTATTTCTCTCAGACCTGTTTGCACGAAGGACCATAGGGAGTGAAAGGGGGTTTGAAAATGAAATTCACAGATGACTCTGTGTGGAGAAATATGACAAACACTACCAGAAGGAAAGAAACCACCTAAGGAATTAGAGAAATGAGAAAGGCAGGGACAAGCTGTGAACTGTCACGGAAAAAGCAAATGGATATGCCTGGGGCAAAGGAATCCATAAACCAGATAGTCACTGGGCACGAACAGTTTGAAAGGCATCAGATTTTCAACAATTTGGTATAAAATGGCTACACTGTGACAGTTAGGGGACTGAGGTGGGTGGGCAAGCCAGGGAGGTGTAGGCGTATGAGACGTTTTGTGTGAGTCTTACTCATAAGTGTGAAGTGACCTCACTGTGGGGGCTTGCTCCATCCTTCCCACCTACTGCTGCCTGATCTGTGGGCTTGGCTGGGAGGCAGTGGAACACTGTCCCTACTGTTAGATGTCTGTGTGGGAGAGCAGGTAGCGCTCCAGCCGCAAGGCATCTGCTTTAGAGAAGTGTTCCATGTGGTATTCCCATTATTTTAACTTTTGACTTTTCTTCTATGTGTTTCTATGTGTGATGTATATGGATGCATGCTCACATGTTGTGTGCATGTGCTCATGTTTGTGCATGTATGTGGAGGGCAGGATATTTTTCTAAAGTTGTTCTCCACTTTATTTACAGAGGCAGGGTCACTTGCTGAACTTGGAGGTCATTGATTCAGATTAACTGGCTAGCCAGTTTGTCTTAGGGCCCCTATCTCTACCTGGCAAGCACTGGAGTTACAGGTGGGCTTCCACACTGACGCTGTCTTTGTGTGCTGGGAATCTAAACTCTAGTCCACAAAGACATCACTCTGGCCTCTAGTTCCTTATTACTTTAAAATGAATTTGAACTCTGAAAGAAGCCTCTCTCTTTGTTAAGAAGGAAAAGAAAATAAATATCGTAAATTCCGGTAAAAAGGATGTCTCTCTCTCTTTTTTTTTTTTTTTGTAAAATAACACATTTGAAATAATTATGTCCTTGTTTTGCTTTGAGAAATTTATTACTAAAAATCTTTCCTTTTAACCTTACTTGTAAGGCGATTATAAACTGAGGATGGCCAGAGGATGTCACCATGTTTGTGAGGCTGAACATGACAGCGTTTTTGGAAAGTCTTGCTGGAGTCTCTACTTAGAAGCTCTGTTCAGATGAGGCCTTGAGTCTGAAGGATTCTGAAGAAAGTCAGAACCTCCCACCACTTCCTGTTGGAGTCAGAGGCTCCTGCCACAGGCTGCACTTCCCTGAAGGCTCATTGTCTTGCTTTGGGTGGCTCTTGAGTGTGACTAGCTTCTGTCAGAGAAACTGGGTTGGAAATCAAGGTCTTAAAATTGCTGAGCAAGGTCACCCAAGGCTGTGTGGGAATGGCAGTATTCCTGGCAACTTCACTTATCCCACAAGTTGATAGGAAGTAAAATTAAGCTCTTAATAGTACACGAAACAGTATAGTTAAGGCAGCATAATTGACTGCCAGTCTGTCACTTACTAAGGGCACCAGGAAAATAAGTAAAGTCTTTGGTCCTTGCATCTAGGTAGCTTTCCATTTTCCTTCAGTCACAGTGATCCCCTACAAGGCAGTGGATCAATATCTTGGAAAGAGTATTGTGCTCAGGGATTCACCCCATCCATGATGGGGCTGAGGTATGCTGGGGCAAGAACCGTCCAGGATGTGATTGGGGAAAAGACAAGAGGGAGGTAGGGCTACCTTGTGCAGTCTGAAAGTCACCAGACCTACCTATTCATGACCTGACCAATGAGATGAAAGGGGCTAGTAGAAATACTTACCCACTGGCCAAGCTTGAGGATGTAGCTGAAGACACTGTTTCTTAGGGTCCTTGTTAGATTTATCCTTCTAAGCCATGATCTAAGTAGGACTGTTCTTTGGCTCAGGCATGCAAGGAAGAGACCAAGAACTATATCCTTAGCTTGCTGTCTCCTCTTTGCAGTTTCTGGTAAGGACTCTATAAAGCCTGTCCTGTCCTAGGACGGACCTGGAAGGTCTGAAACTGGGTTGGATTGTATGTGTGAAAGAAATAAAGATTAGGTCTCTATTGTGCAAAAATATGTTGTTAATTTCAAGGGCCCCAAAATAAGATGCAAGAACAGTGGTGTTTGAATAAGGGTAGATATTGTGGCTACACACGGCAACGAAGGAAAAGATAAAGACAATTGTACTGGACAGAGAAAAAAATCCTAGCACTCAGTTTGTGGTTTTTGCAAGCATGTGTGTGATAGCCAACTTCTGATTCTGGAATGGCCAGATGTACTTGTCTGATTTAGAAATCCAGGGTCAAGGAAAGTCCAGGTGACTTCCTCTATTCACTTAAAGCCCAGCTGATTCCCTATGGGTTCCACTAAGTATGATCTTCCTGAGAGAATACTTTGGATCTCTTGGGGAAAGGTATGAGATGTCCAGTAGGTCCAGTCCCAGGAGGCTTATCATCTGTGACATGCCCCTATTATATCAGAGTTTATACTTTGGGCTCAAATCAAGGTTAGTGTGGGGCAGTGAGATTGGTAAGTAGAACGAACTACTGGGTCCTGGTTGAATGACTGGCTGGGCGGAATGTGGGAGCCACAATGGTTCAGTAAGTCTACCCTGGAGGCTGGTGGCGTCTTGGACTGAGAGGTGTGGTCAGAAGCGAGATTGTGGTGAGTGGAAACAGCCAGAAAGAGCCTGAGCTGTGGGGGCTCCCTTCTCTTCTTCAGCCACTCCAGCTGCTCTTCTCCCCTCAAAGGTAACCTGTGGACATTGTGTCTCACAAAATTTAAAGCTCTAGGCAGGTTCTTGACAGATTTACACATGTTTGGTTTTTTCCTCTGCATGAGAAGTATCTCTGCTGTCGGTCTCAGCCATCACCTTGTCTGTTCTCCACACAGCACCTGCAGCTACTCTATCTTATGTGTATTAATTGCAATTTTATACCCAAATTTTATTATATAATTTTTATTTTTGAGAATTTCATACATTTGTAGTGAAATATGATTTTACCCACCCCATCCATTTCAATTTGCAACTTCTCCCTGTAAGCTCCTAACAAGTTTTCTCTCAACTTCATTGTCTTTTTCATCTTCCTCTTCCTCCTCCTCTTCCTCTTCTTCTTCTCCTTCCTTCTTGTCTCTCCTCTTCTTCCCCTCCTCCCCTTTTATTCCCCTCCTTTCCTCCTCCTCCTCTTTTTCTTCTTCTTCCTCCTCCTCTTCCTCTTCCTCCTCCTCCTCTTCTTCTTCTCCTTCCTTCTCTCTCCTCTTCCTCTTTCCCCTTCTTCTTGACAGCCCATTAAGTTCAATTAGTACTGTCCACATGGACAGTGGATATAGGACTCTCCATCATAGTATGGAGACACCCTCTTTTTTTTTAAAAGCATAGTTCTCCCTTCTCCATGGCTATCAACTGCCAGTAGCTCATCAGTAAGAAGTAGGCTTTTATTATGACTCTCGCACATTGGAAAATTATCCACATCGAGAAAGTAGTGAGATTTTTTTCCTCATAGTGTCCCTCATGCATGTACTATGCCACATATATGGCTATCTCTGCATGATATCACAGCCCTGTGAGGGAATGATGGTGTTTATACTTGCTCCTTCAGAGCAAGAACAGCTTGGCACAGCTTGCTTCAATGGTGCTCTCCTCTGACAAAAGGCAGAGTTACAAAATGGACACAGGGTGGCTCATCTGTTTTTCAAGGTGCTTTTTTCTCTCTGTGTATGTATCTGATACTGGTCAGTGGATGGAATGACAAAGACCTTATGCTGGTGTCCTGGCTCAAAAGACAATGCTGGACCCTGGGGATGCCTACACCTCAGGTTGTGTGTGGGGTGAGGAAAGACGATAGATGACTTGCTCTCCACTGTGAGACCAGGCTTCCTGGAATTGGACCAGTTCAGCATCCTAGCATGTGACTGCTTGTCCTCTGTCTCCAGCTATAGCAGAGGCCAGCATCAGCAACACTGCCTGCTGCTAGGGCTGACTGTGAGGATCTGGTTCTTGTATAGAAAGTATGAGGCTATAGAAAGCAATGCATATCAGATCTCATCATCATTGCCATGAGATAAGGAAATCATTGCTGTCTTCCGAGAGTCACCAGTATTTAAAATGGCTATGCACTAGAATGATTTTGTTTTTTATATCAGTGACTTTTCTTATTGAGACAAAATAACTGAAAAAGAAAAACAATTTAAGAAAGGAAAGATTTACATTGTCTCATGGTTTGAGGGCACTACAGTTAGGCAAAGAAAGCATGGTGGAGTATCAGGAAGCAGGAAGAGGGACGGCGGAATGAAGAGAGAGAGAGAGAGAGAGAGAGAGAGAGAGAGAGAGAGAGACTATTGTTGAGGGAGCATTTTCCATTTTGTTCTGTCTAGGAGTCTAGTCTATGGAATTGTAGCACCTACAGTTAGTTATGGTGGGTCTTCCTACCACAAGTAACCTCTCTTAAAAACTACTACACAGGCATGCACAGATCTCCTCTCAGATCCCAGAGAGTTGACAATCAGTGTTCATCATCTCAGTCTTCATAATCTCTTGTAGCTGTTCTGTTACGCAGGAGCTGCTACTAATTTAATGAAGTTGCCTAATTGACAGCTCACAGTGTTTACTTTTGCATCATAGGAGAAAACTCTTTGAGTTGGCATCCTGTGACAGACACTAGTAAGGTAGCCCATGATGACTCATGAGTTTATATAATTCTGTCATGTTTATTTTGTTTTTTTTAGCTGTGACCAATGATTTGCTTGTAGCCAATAGACTATGAGAAAGGTGAGGGAATTTTGTGTATATAATTAAGACTCCTAAACAATTGACTGCCAATTAACTTAAAATGAGATTGTCCTGACTGGGTCTGAGGCGATCATGTGGGAGTCATTCAAAAAGCACAAGAGACAGAGGTGGGCACTCTCCTGAGATGGAGGACTTCCCTTGCTAGTCTCAAGATAGCAAACATCTGAGAATTCTACAGCTGTGTGGGACAAATTCCAATATCCCCAGTTCTAAGCTAAGGATGTATACCTGGGATTGTCCTCTAGAGGGCACTCTGTTGTGAATGGGCTCTGGTGTTTGTGGTTTTGGAGGCCTGAAGAAGACATGTCTTCTTGGCCATGCTCAAACTGTCATCCCTGGAACTTGTGAGGTAACAAATGGGGGTGATATGTTGTAATAATTTGTTATATACCAGAAAAATACATATCATATTAGAGAGCGCCCCTCTGACCTGTGAAGGCAGCTTGAAATCATTGCCACTACAGCAATGTCGAGAGTACATCAAGGGGACATGCAGATATGAGAGAAAATAGTTTAAAAAAAGTAAGGTCAAGAGAGACACAAGCTATTTTAAATATTTTAAATATAACATTTTAAGTTAATTTGAGAATTTCACAATATGTAACTTAATTCACCCATCATTTCTATCTCTGATTCATGTTAGTCCTATTTTCCACTCCATTCCAATTTGTATTGCTCATATACATATAGGGATAGGGCCATTCAATAGACCATGGATGTCTTACAGGAGACATAAAGAAAATTGACAAATACACAGTCATCTGTGTGACTAGGGAGCCATGAAGCTGTGGGGAACCAGCAGGGAGCAAGAGTCGGGTGTAGATGAGTCCAAACCCCAGGAATATGGTCCTGAGATCAGCAGGAATAGGGTTGCTTGTCTACTGCCCCATCCCTGTGTGTCCAGGCACTCAAAGCCCTGCACCCTGACCTAAGTGACCTGGAGGAGGTCACTTAGCCTGGTAGCCATGTTAAACTTCCTCTCCCCTTTTAAGGTCATGTCCTGCAGCATCTAGAATTCCTCCTATGCTAATGAGTCATCTCTAGTACGTTGGTCCAGGCCAACGGTACAATGATGTACACTCACCCCCAAACCTCCTACCCACTCCCAAAGGTTTAAATAGCGTTTGTTCCCCTATTAAATGAGTTGTCTTGCTTAAGTTGCCTCCTGTGTGTCTGTTCACCTGAGATCTCTTCTCTCAGACTACCCTGCCTTGCTTCCCTTCTCAGGATCCAGGGGACTGATCATATCTTTTCTGGCAGAGAAGTGGGAGCCTGAACAGCAGTCGTCAACTGTCACTGCTCCTCAGTTACTGATGAGGACTGGGGAGCCATTTCCCTATTTGTGCAGGAATCTTGACTTGAGTAGGTCATGTGCAGGCAGCTGTGAATTTATGAGTGTTGAGGTCCTGACACGTCCAAAAGATACTTCCCCCTAGGTCCTCCCCACCTCTTACAGTCTTTCTACCCCCTCTTCTGCAATGTTCCAAAAGCCATTCTTAAGTGAAAAGCTGTGCAGGAGGTCAAACTGCTGCAGACCTATGGCAAGGAGAGGCTGTGGTGCTCATTAGCTGATAACCATGCTATTAAAGGAGAAGTGTGAGAATTTGTATAAAACTTTGCTGATTCAATAACACAGAGGAAAAGAACCCACTAAACATGGAGAAAATGTGAATAGACATGTCTTCAGAGAAGATATGCAAATAGCTAATAAAACACATGGAAAATTACTCAATATCATTAGGAAAGCACAGTGAAAAATCACAAGGGGACAATTTCCTGACCTTGAGATGTTTACAGTCTGGAAGACAATAAGCTTGGTATCTATGTGGTGAAGCAGCAACTCCAATGCTTTGGGAAGCTGCTTGTGCACAAGTTGGATTGTGAAATTGCCCATCAGCCAATAGTACTGCACCAGTGCTGAAAACCCACTCTGTATACCCATGCCAACATGTGTGCCTGGCATCGCTCTAGACAAAGCCTGTGAGGAAGAGAATCCTGTGGAAGCACAGTTGCATCACAGAGTAAACACTGCACTCAAATACCACCACAGCCCAGGGCTTTTCCAAAGAAAGCTTCTGTCATCTGTCATCATCAGCCTTAGACAGTGCTGTGTTTGTGATGCCTGAGGTCTCCTCTTACACACAGATGCAGGGAGTCTTCTGGCAAAATGCAGTCAATTCCAAGGCTCTGGGAGTCTTCGGTTCATTTTCCCTCCATGTGTGAGAGAACAGAACAGAACAAACTGTAGAGACAAATATCTAACTGCTCTTTCAATCTAGTTCCTGGCTCCCTCTCGATTTCCTTATCTCTTTCTCTATCTGTCTGCCTTCCTGCCTGCCTGTCTGTCTGCCTGTCTGTCTCTCAAAAGTTTCATGCTAAAGTGATGCCGTGCAGGTACAAGCAGTTGTACAAGGCTGACAACCTGAGTTTGATTCCCAGAACCCATGGTAAAAGGAGAGGATCATCTCTGCAAGCTTTCCTCTGGCTTCAAATGCATGTACACATGAGACAACAGACAGACACGTACACACACTAATATTTTATTTAAGGAAAAAATAGGTATTTGCTTTACTTTTAGCCCCCTTTAGATCTCCATTGCGTGTCTCCTCTTTTAGAACTCCATTGCACTTCTTCCAATAAAAATTTTCATTGGCAAACTGCTCTAACTATACCCTAGTTACTCAGGACCACTGAAACATCAAGCCCCATACCTCTGTGCCTCTTAGTCTTCCTACCCTGACCTTCAGCGTCCTGTTTTTCATGGGTACCCAGTCAAATCCACATAGGAATCTTCAGACACTTACTTACCCTTTACACCTATAATCTAATTGAACCCCTTCCCCCCCCCCCACTATAGCTTTTGCTAAGAAGAAGGAGGTTCGGGGTTCAAGAGATAGGAGCCATCTCAAGTGTCATGACAAATATCATTGGAGTAGTGTTATTTCTAAAATTTACAATGATTATCATTATAATTAGAAAAAAGTTTAAAGACACCTGTAGGGTATTTGGAATAGTTCTAACACCTTTCTGGGTGTTTTAACTTTGCATAGCTAGACTATGAATTTAACAAATGCTGCTCTGTTGAGCTTTGATGCTTCAGATAGTGCCGATGAAATTATCTATGGTCTGAGGTCAGTAATTCCATTTTGGTCAAACCTCAAGAATGGTATATATAGTTTGATCAGGCTAGCCCTTCTTGTCCTGGGAATACTTTTATTCTTGCCCATCATGTTAAAGCTTGTCTCTAACTACATCAACAGGTTGGCAGCCAAAGTACATGACTTGAAACTGAAAATGGATTCCCAGACAGAATTATTAATTTAACAGGCTGGCAAGCCAAGGACAGGTAAGATTCTGCACATAGCCTTACCAACCTAAGACAGAAGTGCATTGCTTATGATAATGCATATTCCACAAAGGTTAAGGAAGGCTTTCTTGTCAGAACGACCTAAGACAGACTCAATCTGGTTAATGCAATAGAAAGGAGGAGATGTGGAGAGCTTTTGGGGCTGACTGGCAGGAATCTGACAGTGGCCAAGGACAAGGAAATGGGCTGCTTGGAAGGAATCTGACATAAGCCAAGGACAAGGAAATGGACTACAGGCAGGAATCTGACATTAGACTAGAACAAAAAAGTAATTTCAGGCAGAAATCCAAATCCTAAGCTAGAACAAAGAAGAAATTTCAGGCAGGAATCTAAATCTTAGGCTAGAATAAAGAAGTAGGCTTCAGGCATGAAAATGACTTTGGGCTAGGACATGGTAGTAGGGTCAGATATTTTGGTCATCCTGATAAGCCTTTAGAGATAGTGATCATAGGAGTGATCATGGGACTCTGTTTTTGGAGTGCTTGTTCTTTGACTATCTGGGCTTATTGTCTTGCTTGTTCCTTGACTATTTGCATCTATTGCACTGCTAGTTCTTCAACCTAGAACTGACCTTAATACTTGCATGTAATTTAAACAGTATAAAGGCAAAAAAGGAGGAGGAGGGATGGGATAGGGGATTAATGGGGTTGGGGGGTGGGGAATGGAGAAGGGGGATGGCATCTGAAATGTAAATAGATAAAATTTTGAATAAAAAAAGAAGTCACATTATGAGGGACATGATGGTGCATGTCTATACTCTTAGCACTTAGCAGGCAGAAGCAGAAGGATTGACATGCAAATTTGAGGCCAACTTGACCAACATGGAGTTTTCCAGGTCATCCAGAGCTATGTAGCACTGACTACTTGAAGCCCACCCAGATCCATTATACACTGATATGGTGGAGACTGGTGGCAGAGCACAAGAGAAAACATTTTCCTAAGTGTAGAGGACCTAAAAACATCACAAACCTCTGTGGAAGTCACCAGTCAAGATATGGACCTGGAGCCTTCACAATTGGAGTCTTGTCTCACTAAGGTTTGGGGAGAACTCCTGGGTTAGGACATGAAAGAGAGAAGCTACCAAGCAGCCTGGATCTAAAGTCCTTTCCACGTTGCTTCTGTTTCTGCTCCTCTAGGTGAAGGAGACCCTGGCTGTTCATTTTCATATCACTCAGGCTGCATCTGATTCCTCCAGATTGGGAGGTTTAAACATAAGCTCACAATCCACTGTTGCATCAACAAATAATTTGTATGCCACAAATCCATCATTCTCAAATGTACACGTCAGGAGATTTTAGTACTTTAACAAAGTTACATATGTATTAATTTAAAAAATATTATCATTGTACCTCCTCAAGAAAAAGTTCCATACATGTTAGCAGTCAGGGTTTTACCCTCCCATGCCCAATTTCTGAAATACACTCATTGCCTTTCGGTCTTCGTGGTCTTGACATTCTATTTAGGTAGATGCACACAATGCACAGTGTTTGTAGCCAGCTTCCTTTGCTTAGCGCCCACCACTTTGTGACATTTGTTCTTGTAGATAAATATTATTGCATTGTGTGGATACAGCCACATTTTGTTTACTCGCTCAGCAGTTGATGGGGATTTGAGACTGTCAGTTCTTGGCTGTCACAGCCCTGGTGCTGTGAACACTCAAGTAAAAGTATATGAAGACATGCACATTTTAAATTCTCTTGCATATGTATCTAGGAGGGTATTGCTGGCTTTCCGAGTAGCTCTAACTCTCAGAAGAACTGCTGATATTCTAAAGCAGCTGCCCCACTTTGCGTTCCCAACTTTGTGATGGAATAATTATGGAGGAGCAGTTACAGATTTGTCTCTACAGTTTGTTCTGTTCTGTTCTCTCACACATGGAGGGAAAATGAACCGAAGACTCCCAGAGCCTTGGAATTGACTGCATTTTGCCAGAAGACTCCCTGCATCTGTGTGTAAGAGGAGACCTCAGGCATCACAAACACAGCACTGTCTAAGGCTGATGATGACAGATGACAGAAGCTTTCTTTGGAAAAGCCCTGGGCTGTGGTGGTATTTGAGTGCAGTGTTTACTCTGTGATGCAACTGTGCTTCCACAGGATTCTCTTCCTCACAGGCTTTGTCTAGAGCGATGCCAGGCACACATGTTGGCATGGGTATACAGAGTGGGTTTTCAGCACTGGTGTAGTACTATTGGCTGCTGGTCAATTTCACAATCCGTCTTGTGACAAGCAGCTTCACAAATCTCAGACAGAACAGCTTTGTGCCCTCTGCTTTAGCTTTAAAGAGAAACATACCCTTTAAGGTCTTTCTTGGCTTTGGTTCTTGGCAGTTTAGGATCTTTTTCATTGGAGGCAGGTACCAAGTGCCCACAGCCATTAGAACTCTGCTTTTCCATCTTGATCCATGAATGATGCCAGAAATCATTGGGGAAATGGAGTTTGACCTCTTAAAGTACATGAGTATGTGAATATGTCCTTCAGGTTAGAGACCTGATGTTTATCATAGAGACTCGCTGATCTCTGAGAACAGGAAAAATTGTAATTTATGAAATTGCTCCTGGAAAATCAGTGCTTGATGGGAAGTGTGAGGAAATGAGCTGTTTTCTCCTAATTTCTGCCCCCGATTGCTTTACGATGGCGGCAGTTGTGGGCAGAGGGCCATGTGAGTTATTTCCTCCACAAGGAAAGTTCTCTGTGAGCCATGGAGTCTCTTGGGTGGGGTCCCTAGACAGAGTATCTGGGTTTCCACCAAAGCAAAACTTGGGACTCCAGGTGGGCCGCCTCCTCCTTCGACATGCCATCAATACTTCTTTCCCCACACCTGTTTGTATGATTTTCCTCTAATGAATACCTACCTTCAGCTTCGTCTCACCTCCGTCATGCTCCAGATCCCATGATGATGTCTTTCTTTTCCTAACCATGTGAATAGGTGTCTTGTCTCCTGTTCCCCTGCCCCACTCCCTTCCCTGCTTCAAAATGCTGTTAGGTTTATATGTGTTGTGTCCTTGTCCAAATAGCAAATAACCTGGCCACAGGATCTATTAACTTTGCAAGACTGAGACTTAAAAATAAAAAGCTGAGGCTTTGTAAGAGCATAGCCATCGTATTTCCACATTTGTTTGGCTTCTAGGAATAAAATTAATGTCAGGAAGACAGCATAGAAACTCCTAGCATTAGAAGATCACCGTCTAATTGCCTTCAGAAGAAGATGGCCTGCAGTACTGGCTCTGGCTTTAGAAGTAGACAGCTTCCCATCTCAGACATCTGGTTTAAAAAAGCCCAAACTGGAGTAGTTGGAGACAAAATTGCGCTGAGGCTAAGTTTCTGAAAATTGAAGTTTATTCCCAGTGTGCACCAGGACCAGACGCAGAGTGGAAGAAAGGTTTACTTGTGTGTAAGCTAATTTGGTTTTCTAGTCTTTCTTTTATTTAAGTCTAGAATGCAGGTATAAAGGGACACTCAAGTGCCACCATCACTTTTCTCCAGCAGTTTAAATAAAAACACATTTAGCTGGGGATTAGCTGGGGATTAGCTAGGCATCCCATGAAAGACTGCTGCTTCCTTTCATCATCTTCACAGACATTTATTTTCTCAGATCAGTTGCTTTAACCATTTCTCTACCTATATGTTACGTTTTGACTATTTCTTGCCTTTTCTCACCTTTAGAATATAGCCGTTATAAAGATGGAAGATGGGCTTTTTGTACTCTCTGCTGATATCTTTACCTTTCCTTTATTGCGCATGACTGCACAGGTCCCAGGCTTGCCTCATGTTCATTGTGTAGGTGTGGCTGACTCTGAATTTCTGATCCTCTTCCTTCTACCTTCCAAGTGCAGGGATTACAGGCATGTGCCATGACTCCTGGCATCTATAACAGTGTCTAAAACTACATGAGCTATGTTTTAACATCCCATGCCCGAACTAGAGATTTTCTTCTTTTCTCTTTTCTCTATTCTCCATGGTCTTCCATGCTTTGAGGTACAATGTTGTAGGAGAGTTCTGCACATTATCAGCCAATAGGAAACATTAGATATGAATATGCAAGAGGAGGTTCTTTATGTGAATTGCTTTCCCCAAGTATGAATTCCAAGAAGTGGACAATGGAGGAATTCATAGTATGACTCTTCATTCATGCTTGCATGCTAGAGAACTGGGTGGACATGGCATAAGTCCTGGAGTGGCTCTGAAGGTCTGAGAATTAAAAGATCTAAATTATTTGGGGGTTTGTATGTGTTCGTATATGTTTGTGTGTTTATGTGTGTGTGAGTGTGTGTTTGTGTATGTGTGTGTTTTGTGTGCTTGCATATGTTGTGTGTGTTTGTGTGTGTTGTAGTATGTGTATATGTGCTTTTGTGATGTGCGTGTTTGTGTATATTATGTGCATGTGTTTGTGTGTGTGTTTTGTGTGTTTGGGTATGTTGTATGTGCATTTTGTGTATTTGTATATGTATGTGAGTGTATGGGTCTTGTGGTGTGAGTATGTTTGTTTAGGTTTTGTGTGTGTGTGTGTGTGTATGTGTGTTTGTGTATGACAAAGATTAATTGGGATTGATGTAGGAACTCATTCTCTCTCTGAACCTGAGCTCAGTTACTTTGCTAGTCTGGTTGACCCCCAAGCTCCAAGTATCCTTCCATCTCTGCTTCCCCAGAGCTAATCATTGGCACTTGCTTCTGTACCTACCTTTTTACATAGATTCTGAGGTCTTCATGTCAGTGCAGAAAGCATTTATTTAATTGAGTCATATCTCCAGCTAATGGGGACAACTGATAGATGTCCCACCTCAAGGACAGAGAGAGAGAGAGAGAGAGAGAGAGAGAGAGAGAGAGAGAGAGAGA
>NW_021604618.1:19877914-19879353 GCF_004785775.1 Grammomys surdaster
AGAGAGAGAGAGAGAGAGAGAGAGAGAGAGAGAGAGAGAGAGAGAGAGATTCATTACTTTTTCTGTTCTATCCAGGTGCTCAGTTGATTTCATAGAAGCCCATTCATACCTGTGAAGTTGATTTCTTACTCCACCATAATGATCAAATGCTAATCCGTCCCTACCCGAACCCCCTCATGCTCACACTCAGTCATGAGATTTTCACAGCTGTCTAGACCTCCTTTAATCCAAACTGACACACAGAATTAGCTATCAGAGATGGTTTATGATACTTGACCTTTTATTTTAGCTGATCAAACCGTTCTCAGTGTTACTGATAGGAATTTTGACCTGATAACAAACGTTCTTTTCTATGTGGAGGCAAAAATCCCCCTGGCTTCACCAGTTGTTGGTTTTCCTTTGCTTTCTGGTCTCTGTGGATTGAAAAGGATCAAGGCAGCACTCTGCAGTGTTTGTCCTGCTGCTGTCCTGCCCAGGGCCTGGGAACAGCACGTTCCTATTCATGGCTCTATGGATTGCCCAGGGCTGGTTCAGCAGACTTCAGTGTGTATTTGCCACAACTGTGAATGGGCTCTCTATGCAATAGAGTGCTAAAAATAATAAAAATGAAATTTGTCTTTTCTAATATTAGTGTGGTATCTAGGTTAATACTACGTTTCTTGGTCATAATGATTCCTAAAGTATTCCAGTTTTAGCTTTACTTAAAAAAAAAAGGATATAAGTAATGACTCATGTAGATACACTCAAGGACTTAAATGGAAATTTTTAGCTTGGAGAAAAGATTTGTTCATTAATATCTTGTTTTCAATATTGGAATCATGGCCACAGACTTATTTTGTTCATGTCTGGAAAAGATGACTTACATTTTACAGAGGTCAAATTTGCAGCCACTTTGGCTAATTAGAGGCTTTGGCTGCTTTCTTGAGATACAGTCTGCTGACCTTACAGGTTTTCCCCCAGAGAACAACTGTTCCCCTCTCAGGAATACTTTGACAAACATACAAGGCTACAAGAATGGCTGGTAGATGTACCTCACCTTTGCTATTAGCAATACTGCAGCTGCTTCTCAGTACTGAGAGAGGTGCTGAAGGTTGCAGATTTGAACATTACTTCTAATTCCAAGGTACCTGTAGTAAGTTGGTTTGATGTTGCTTGTATTCAAATGCTAAAATTCTGTACCCTAAGATCTGGTTTCTCCAAGAAGAGCAGATCTTCATGTATACCAGCTTTTGTTGTACAATCCTTGGCCCCTAAGTTAAATGTCGTTGGTTAATAAAGATGCCTATAACCTGTAGCTGGGCAGAGGAGAGGTAGGCAGGGCTTTGGTTCCTGGGCTTGGAGTCTCAGGAAGGGATCACAAGGAGGGGAAAAGAAGAGAAGAGAAGAGAGGAGAGGAGAGGAGAGGAGAGGAGAGGAGAGGAGAGGAGAGGAGAGGAGAT